>NW_007750890.1:0-4998 GCF_000696425.1 Galeopterus variegatus | reverse complement strand
TTTTTTTTTTTTTTTCCCTTTTTGTCTTTTTTCGTGACCGGCAACGGATCGCAACCCTCAGTGTCGCGCCTGTACCAGACCAGGACCAGCAACGGGATCGCAACCCTCGGTGTTGCGCCCACACCTCGCTCAGCCAGTGAGCGGGAACCGGTCTGTATGTGGGATCCGAACCCTCGGCAGGAGCGCCGCCACACTCTCAAGCGGCGCACTGTAGCAGTGCGCCACCGGGCCGGCCCCGGAGTCTTTGCTTATAAAGACACTAATACTACTGTACCAGGGCCTCACCCTTCTGACCTTGTTTAACCTTAATTACCTCCTTGTAAGCCCTCTCTCCATATACAGTCACATTGGGGTTAAGCCTTCAACATATGGATTTGGGGGAAACACAATTCAGTCCATAGAAGATAGGTGATTAAGTCTTTTCTCTAATACAGTTGATCAAAAAAACTATTTTAAATATTTTTGGAAAAGTTTCTACTGACATCACAATCCTTTATTAGTAATACTATGTAAATTTTTAGAGTTGTCAGATTTGAGAAAACATCAGGTTTCTTTCAGAGATGATCTGTAAGCTTTTAGGATGTTTCAAGTCTTCTGGAAAATTATTAATCTTAAATGTTCTTTGAATTAATGACACTTGTTTACCAGTTTGTAGTCGATGTCATTATTGTAGTGGTATATTTTGAGTTTTACATTACTGTTGTTAATGTAGGATTTTCATGTCACCTCAGGAAGAAATTAATAAGAAATCCGCATAGGTCTATCTGGGCAAGGCCATTTCAGACAGGAGAAGAACATAAGAAAAGGTCTGTCACAGCAATCACATTGTGGGACACAGGTAGGGCAGCAGTGGATAAGAGAATTAGAAAAGTGCTCTGAAGTCAGGAAGGAAGTGGGAAGTATCATCAAAATGACTGAGAATAGATGACCATGACTTAAGTGTGAGTTAAGAAATCAAAGGTTGGTTGATGAACCACTGGGCATGTGAGAGCATAGCGTGACAATCATCAGCATTAGAGTCAGCCAAACCTCAGTTTTTAAATCCTAGCCTGTGAAACCTTTAACTGTGTTGGTTGATGTCCCCTGAGAAGACACCAGGATGGAATGAGATGTGCATTTGAGAGAAATGTCCATGGAAGACAAAGTACAGGGGGAACAAAAAATATGGAGAGTCTTTCAAATCATGATGAAGACCTGATGCCTATACAGGGAAAGAGAGAAGGAAAGAGAATTGGATTGGAAGACACTCAGACTGCAGCACAGCTCTGAGAAAGTCTCCACGCAAGGGCAAAGATTGCCCATCCGAGGAGTCAGACATTGGGCAGGAATCATCCACCTCTAGAACTCTGGCCATACTCCGTCACTGGTTGTGAGGATCTTAGGGAAAGTGTGGCTTTGGCGTGACGCTATGAGGATGTGAAGCTGTGGCAGCTGGAGCAAGCATGCCAACATGTTCTAGTAAAGGGAGACCTGAGCCATGCACCTCTTAAGCCTGCCCACTAGCCATAGCTTACCTGTAGAAGTAATTACTAAGCACATAAGTCCATTCCAACGAACCCAGACCAAATGTATCTCATTCACACGTTCTTAACCATATCCAAAATAATGTCCTAGCCCAGTCCAGTGCCACCAGACATGAGTGGAAATATGACAAAGGTAAGTCAAAGTGAAAAGACACAGTGATCTTAACTGATTGTAGATAAAATATCTTACTTTTGGAAATTTACAAAAACATACGTCCATCTGAACATACTGCTGGAGACCCTGCCAGGACATTGGAAGGGGCCCATGCAAATGAGGAGACTGGAATTTAAGATTTTTTTTACCTTTTCACAAATCAACCTGTGTTTCTGAAGGTGATGATAATTTATTTGTATTGGACATAAACTACCACTGAGACCAAGTGCAACTCCTAAATCCTCAGAGCTCTCAGCTAACTAAAATTATCATAGGATGAGTGGATCTCAAAAGACCAGAAGGGCTGTCTCTCTTCTAGAATACAAAGTCATCAAGTTCAGTGGAACCAGGGAGCTCTCATTTTTCAATGTGGGATAGGGTACAATTCAAGGGAAAAGGGCAGGTTCAAATGGGGTGAGAAAGTTCAAGGTGGGAGGAGTTCTCAGTATGGTCATATGAAAGCTCCAGATAAGGAAAGTTCCTATGGAACAAGGTAAAATGAACAAACAAAAAACTAAAAGTGGGATCCAAACCAGGTTAAGGAGCTGGCAAGATCTAAAAGAGGGACCCAGAGATCTAATCAACAGGCTCTGAGTTAAGACTAACCTCTACACTTGGGAGAGGGAGTAGAGGGTTGAGAAGAAGCCCAGGCAGCCAGACCTCCTGGTCAACAGACTGACGTTATTGGTGCATATTGATGATGAGCAAACTAAGTAGTGAATTCACTGACCCCAGACATCTCTGATTGGGAAGGGGCTTTTGAAGCACTACCACAGGGTGCCCATCACCTTAAGGACTGAGCTAGGGAAGACAGACCTTTACAATCCACACCTGCACACAGCAGGGCAAGGTAGACAGGTAATTAATGGGGAATTACATCCATGCTGGGCAAGAGTCTCTATAGGACATCCAAGCCTCACAGCTCTAAATATCCTAATCACCATCTCCAAGCTGTTAAGATACTAATAAAAAGAAAGCCTAGAAAAGGTGAGACCTTAAAAGGCAGAGAGAGAGAGAGAGAGAGAGAGAGAGAGAGAAAGAGGAGCATAAAAAAACGCAGTTGTGTGTGTGTGCTCTAGCATGTTACTGTTACAAAAACAAGTCAAAAAATAATCCTGAAGGAGAGGTCAAGAGAAAAAGCAAAATAACTAGAGAGAAATAGTAAAGAGTTCCTCAGGAGGGTCAGAGACAAGTAGTCTTTTGCAATTGCAGCATTTGTATAAAATCCAGGTGTATGCAGCAGAATTAGCACATCTTTAAGTTGAAATATCTTTTTTTAAAGAGTTAATTTACATCCCAGGTTTCTTGTTATTGGTCTGATGTTTTCCCTAGAAAAACAACTTAGAATGTATAAGTGGGCAGAAGGAATTGGTGATTCTTTGCAGCTATAAATTATTTATCACCTTATTCCAATCTCTTTACCTTCACTGGGATGCTTCCGAATTGACAAAGAAACCTATTTACTGTTAATTGATTAGCACTCTAAATTCATTGAGATTGCAGCAGTAACAAGCATCTCAAGTAGTTCAGCTGAGATTAGCTGTATCACATCACAGGAGAGGAGGCGTCACTGACAGCGGACCTCCAATTTCAAGTGCACATGTTTCGAAATTCAATACGACAGTCTTAGTTTGTCTGAAAGACAAGCTAAAATGCAGACCTTCATCTGTGCAGCACAAACGACGGTCAATGAGAATTAAGTCAGGAAAAAAGAATCCTCATTTGTCCTACTACATGTTAAAACTTACTAAAAATAGATAAAAACTCTTGGTAGCATATCTGTTGATAGCATCAGAAAAGGTTTTCATTTTTATTCAGTTCTAGCTCCCCAAATATAATAAGCATTAAATTTTAAAGCAAATAAAATGAATGTAACAGAATCTAGTGTTACATGGGAATATGGAAAAATTCTACACAAAAAAAAGAGCTGTAAGGAGACGTATATTCTTTCACACCGTTTTTTGCAAGAAATGTCTTGTCTGTAATATCATCCATTCAGTAGTAAGAATGTACTGTACATATTGCTATTCCCCAACCAGAATATTTCTAATCAAAGCCATATTTAATAGTGTCCCCCAAGTTTTATGTATTAGAGACTTTGCCCCCACCATGACTGTTAAGAGGGTGGGAAATCCTGTTATGATAATTGAAAGGTGGAGCCTTGAAGAGGTGATTAGATTGTAGGACCATGCAGTAGAGAATGGATTAAAAATGGTGGTCAGGCATGTGATTCTGAGGGTTTTAAAAGGGAGGAGAGTCTGTCTCTCTCTCTGCTTCCACTGTCTTGCAATGTGAGACCCCTGGGTCACTGTCGCCACCATCAGATGAATTCCTTGGACTTTGGACTTCCCAGCCTCAGAAACTGTAAGCAATAGATTTTGTTCTCTTTATAAATCACCCAGTTTCAAGTATTTTGTTATAAGCAACAGAAACGGACTAATACAACATGCTTAGGAACTTTGACCCAATCTATAAGAATGACACATTATATTGCAAACATTAACATCAATTTGTTTACTTAACAAATATGAATTGAATTCCTAGTTTAAGACAAGCATTATTCTAATTGTAAACTAAACTGACAAAAAGACCCTGTCCTCACTGATCATACATGCAAGGCAGGATGGAGGGTGGGATGAGATAAACAATAAACAAATATACAATGTTACGTGGTGATGAACTCAATGGAGTTTTAAAGCAGAAGATCGGGGGAGAGAGCCGAAGTATGGGGAAGGCGTAGCTACTTAAAAATTAGTGGTCAAGAAAGGCCTTTTTGATAAGGTGGTATTTTAGCAGAGATGTCAAAAAAGTATAGAAATAAGCAATTTTCCCATCTGGGTGAAGAATGCTCTATGCAGAAAGAATAGCAAGTACAAAAGCCCTGGGATGACAGTTTGTTAGCATGTTTGAGGGGCTAAAAGGTGACCAAGGTGGCTGCAGCAAAGAAGGTGGGAGAGAAAAGTAGACCATGATGTCGGAGAGTTCAGGTTAAGCAGAGCTGGGATGACATTGTATAGCTGTTGGATCTTACATTGTAAATGGATCAGTGAGACTTCTTTAAAAAGAAAGGGGCAAGGAGGCAGGGAGAAGGGAAGGGGCAGAAGGACCACTTAGGGGGTTATTGAAATAGTCCAGGCAAAAGACATTGCTGGGATATAGCGGTGGAAGGTGTGACAATTTAAAGACAGGACTGACAGATTGGATGTCTAGCACCATAGAAAAAGAGGAGTCAAGGAGAGCTGAGGTTTATGTACCAGAGTTGCCATTTACTATGAAGCAGAAGACGGTAGGGACAGGTGTGGCAGGTGTGAGGCAAGGAAA
>NW_007750889.1:7501-9698 GCF_000696425.1 Galeopterus variegatus | reverse complement strand
AACTGGTTTGGGTTTCCTTTGTGACCCACTGCAAAAACCATGGAGAAATTCTTAGGTTGGATGGCGGTGATGGCGGAGGTGGGCGGGCTCGGGTCTCGGGTCCCTGAAGGGGTGGGGGTCTTTAGTTGGGGTTCAGGCTCCCTGATGGGACTGGCTACTTGGACAGAAGCGCCGGTGCCGGCAGCAGCGGTGGGTGGGGTCTCAGTTTCCCAGGGTGGGGGCTTTTGTTGGGGTTCAGGCTCCCTAGTAGGGCTGGCGGCTTGGAGGGTGGTGGCGGTGGGAGGGCCGAGGTCTTGGGTCCCCATGTGGGGTCAGCTTTTGCTGGGGTTCAGGTTCCCTGGTAGGCCTGGCTACTTGGACAGACGGTGGTGGCAGTGGGCAGGCCCAGGTCTCAGGTACCTGGGGTGGGGGCTTTTGTTGGGGTTCAGGCTCCCTGGTGGGCCTGGCTGCTTGGACAGTGGCGGCGGCGGTGGTGGGCGGGTCTGGGTCTCGGGGAGGTGGGGTGGGGGCTTTTTTTGGGGTGAAGGCTCCCGGGGCAGCCTCGCTTCTTGGATGACAAAGACAGCAGCGGTGGGCGGGCCCGGGTCTCGGGTGCCCGTGGGGGGTTGTTGGGGTTCAGGCTCCCTGGTCGGCCTGGCTGCTTGAACAGAGGCAGCGGGCCCGGATGGCAGGTCCCTGGGGGCGGGCTTTTTTGGGCTTCAGGCTCCCTGATCCACCTGGCTGCTTGTGCGGTGGCGGTGGTGGGCGGCCTGGGTTTTGGGTCCGGGGTTGTGGGGGGGGCTTTTGTTGGGGTGAAGGCAGTCTACAGACAGCCTATTGTGGGATTTCTCAGCCTTCATAATTGCATGAGCCATTTCCCCTAATAAATTTCCTCTTAAATATTTATGTACATACACTATCAGTTCTCTCTCTCTAGAGAACTCTGACTATCACACTGAGGCACAATAAGATTTAAAAGAGTTTATTTGAGCAAACAGTGATTCACGAATCAGGCAGCTCCAACCCAGTTCCAATTCAGAAACTGCGCCAAGGTAATGCAAGAGGGAGGCTTTTATAGGATGGACACAGGATTATAGCAAAGAAAACACTTGATGGGTTGCAATTACAGTTGCTTATTTGATCTAACTTCTTGGAAAGTTTCTAGTTATATAATTATGTTTGTTGGCTACTTCTCATTGGTTGAGCTTAAGTTCTGCTTTTCTTTAAAATAGACACACAAAATAGCTCAAGTTAAGTTTCTCATATGTTTGCAAATCAAGCAAGGTTGAGGTCACTTAGGAGGTCTAACTGGTTTTGTTTGCTCAGAAGTTCTTTGGGCCTGGGTTCCATTTTAATTTACTTTAATACATGTAATATTCATCTATGTCTTGACATTACACCATCCTTGCCTTTCTGAGATACTTCCAGATCACATATGATAACAAGCCAGGTTAACAAAGCATAAAAGATCATGTATTCAAGCTCTCATTTATAGCCACTTCCACTTTTAGGCATTTTATTATTTTGAGAAACAACTTGATGGGTATTTTTAATTCTATATTCATGACTACTAAATCGCATGTTGTGATTGTAAGCATGAAAATTTTTTAATGTACTATGCAGTTACTTTGGAAAGACTTCTCACCAAAAAAGAGGGTGATATACTCTTAACATAATTTTTCTGCATGTTTTTTGACAAATATCTAAATGTATCTACTTGCAACAATAAAATAAATCAAATTAGTGGGTAAAGTGAGTCAAATAAATGGTATGGACAAAATAACTGAATGAATGAATTCTTCCAAGTCTGTTTAAATGCTTACATAACAAAATGCATGTGAATATATCTTTAAGAATGAGTTTTGTATTTTTGCATTCTCTAAAATATATACCAAGATACAGTTTTCTTGATCCAAATTATAGGGTTATACTGACTGACACCTTTGAGATATCCAAATTATAGGGTTATACTGACTGACCCCTTTGAGATGTTTTCTTCTGTATTAAGTAAAGCTAAATATAATTCCTAGTAGGAATATTGAGCAAAAAGCAATTGACATCCATAAGTCTTTTATTTCATGAAAAATTTGGAATTGTGATTTTTCAGAAAATAATTATCATTTTTAATTATATAATTTGTCTGTATATAACTGTTCCAAAACTAGTTTAATAACTCTGCTTGTAAGGGGATCTACATTATTTAACTGAAGTGTGTATC
>NW_007750889.1:5757-6226 GCF_000696425.1 Galeopterus variegatus | reverse complement strand
ACAAATATCACATAAGGGATGTTATATACTCCTACTGCACCATATCAAGAAGGATTATCAGTGATGATGCTAAATTTGATTACTTATTTAAGGATCTGACCTCAAAAAAAGTTAAAAACTTGTATCTGTATTTAATAAATTATCTGTTGGATGATACTTTGGTGTCCTACCAATATCCTATTCCCTTAAAATGTTTTACCCCATAGTTTTAACAGCCATTGGTCATCTTTTCCTGAATAATTACAGACACTGCCTATTTTAATACAATAAAAGTAATTTTGAATTTCCAAGAGGAACCTATATGCTGTATTTATAGCTGTCTTCTTTATAGATCCTTCTTTTACATTGTAACAGTTAATCACATGACAAACGCGTAAATTTATTGCATCAATATCATGAACAAACAAGAGAAGTTTTGAAATATTTTGTTAGTTTTTTATTTCAAAATATTGTAAATGTCTTTATGAAT
>NW_007750889.1:4738-5184 GCF_000696425.1 Galeopterus variegatus | reverse complement strand
ACTGCCAAGCAGACTATTTTAACACATTTTATTATCTCATGAATATACTTGTCACTCATCTTAGAGACATATCAAAATGAGAAAAGTGAGGACTCTCAGCATTTTTAGGGTTGAAGGGATGAAATGATGCACAGGTTCTGCTTTCACGTTACTGAGCAGGTTGGAGTCAGCAAGCCAATCTGGGGAAGCACTATTCAGTGGGCAGTTTCCCAGTATTAATGCCCCTGTAAGAATTTTTTGCATTTTGCTATTTGAAGCCATAATTTCAGATTGGTACATACGGTGTGTGTATGTGAGAGAGAAATTTATTTTAACTTACAGAAAATGCTGAATGCAAACTCAGCTTTACTGTGGGATAAGATTATGTCTGTATACATGGCACATGTGTTTGTGTGTATGTATGTATATTACAGAAATATACACCTTTTTACATATAAAAGCATAAA
>NW_007750889.1:4472-4687 GCF_000696425.1 Galeopterus variegatus | reverse complement strand
TTTACCCATTTCCGGTTCCACCTGTACTTTATCAAGTTGAACTTTCTGTGGGAGGACAGCAATTTAATGGGAAAGGAAAGACGAGACAGGCTGCGAAACATGCTGCTGCTGCCATAAAGCCTTGAGGATCCTGCAGAATGAGTCTCTGCCTGACAGGCTGGAGGTGAATGGGAGAGAATCAGAAGAAGAAAATCTCAATAAATCTGAAATAAGTC
>NW_007750889.1:0-250 GCF_000696425.1 Galeopterus variegatus | reverse complement strand
ATAGTACATGGGAAAGTGATTCATCAGAGTTAGATTCCTGGAATAATTGCAAGGATATAATAAAAGGATAGAAGAAATAGCAATAAAGATAAAATTTCAAACAAATTTTGAAAGAAGAGGATAGACTATTATCTTGAAGATCACTACTTTTTAAATTATATATATAATATTTTTATTATATAGCCAATTGTACATGACAGTGATATAAATCTGTCAAGAGGTCTTATACTAATTTGTCCACAGAAGACAG
>NW_007750888.1:4545-9699 GCF_000696425.1 Galeopterus variegatus | reverse complement strand
AAAAAAAAAAAAAGCACAACTGCAATGAAAAAATAGCACCTTAAAACCAGCCTCAGTGTCATTGAGATAGTACAGAATCTGTGGAAACACAAACTGGGGAATCTACAAGGGGAGCCTGTTGTCACATGGGAACTCAGGCATAGGGTTGCTGGACCATCCTGCTGCTCAACAGAAACCATAAGTCCAGATTTCTTGGCAAAATCTCCTGATTTTTAAACAAAAGTAACTAATTCAGATTTTCCTTAAAAATATGTAGGCCAAGCAAAATACAAGTATGTCTGCAGGCTAGTTTCAGCTGACAGGCCACCACATTGCAATTCCTGCTGTCTTGACAAAGTAGCTCTTCTGCAGGTGACTAGGATGTATCCTAACCATGTGTCCTTGGTGCTTCTTTTTCCTCCTGCAAAGGCATCAAGACAGAAGATAGCTTGAACCACTCTCCTGGCCAGAGCGGATTCCTCAGCTATGGCACGAGCTTCAGCACCCCAACCACTGGACAGAGCCCGTACACCTACCAGATGCATGGTCAGTGTGGCACGCCGCCCCTCCCTGCCCGTCTGTAAGGCACCACTTGGGTTGGATGTTCATTCATTCATTCACTTATTCAGCACATTTACTGAGCACCTACTATGTGCCAGACTCTAACACAAATAGTGGAGTCACAGTGGTGGACAAAAGCAATATGAGATCTGCCCTCATGGCAATTATCTGGCAGCAGGGAATGTTGATAAACAAGTCAACAGATAAGCCAGACAATTTGGGAAGGGAGTTAATGTAATAAAGCAAATAAATACAGTATTTGGATAGATAGTGATAAGCACTTAGGAGGTCAGGAGAAATAGGATGTGTAATTTGATCAAGTCATTAGGAAAGGCTCTTAGAAGAGATGACATTGGATAGAGACCCAAAGGGTGAGGCGGAACCAGCCGTGTGGACATCTCAGGTGAAAGCATTCCAGACAGAGGGAACAGCCGGTGCCGGAGCCATATGGAGGGAAATGTCATGATGTATTTGAGGTGCAGAGTGGAGATTGGTGAGGCTGGAGCAGAGTCAGAGGGCACAGAGGAGGAGAGAATCTTGGAGGAAGAGCAGGGCTGAATCACATGGGTTCTTAGTGCTGCGGGAAGGAATTGGCCTGTATTTTAAGTGTGATGGGACAGGTAAATCTATTGTAGAGACTCAGAAATGTCGGGTGCTGGGAATATTAAATAGGCAAGTAAAGGAGCTATTATTCCAGGAAGGAGGTTCAAGGCTCTGCATCCCCATAGGGCAGCCTTAGAAAGGAAAGAAAGAACTCCATTGTGTAACCCCTCACCCCACATACCATAAGAACTGGCTTGCTGGATTCTCCTGTGCCTACCTCCACCCTTTTACCTTTTAAGGGCCTTCTCTCTGCTCTATGCCCCCTTGGGAGCATGTTGGAGTTGGTGCATGGAGCAGAGGGCTGGTGGCAATAACTTTGGGAATCCCCATCGTGGTATTCTTTTTCCTCATACAAGGTGGTAAAAATGACCATCGAGAGTCTGAAAGGTAAAATGGAAAAATGAAAGGGTAATGGCAAGGTGGTGGACTTTTCTTTTTTAGAAAAACTGCTTGCATGTATTGTCATTTTATCTTTTTATGAAGGAAACAATAAAAATTGATGTCAAGGGCGGCCTTTCAGGGAAAAAATTGTGAAGGAACAGCAGATGATCTTAGGGGTTTGTGTAAAGAAGAGGGGAGGTGGTGAGCATTCATGCCCAGCTTGGAATAGCTTCCATGTGAAGGTCTGCGTCCACTAACCTTGACCCAACATTCACGAGGTGCCTGGTGATGTTCTGTGGATCATATCATACAACCTTCATGACACTCTAAAGTGCTGGTACTTGTATTATTCCCATTTTACAGAAGAGGAAACTGAGGCATAAAGGGAATGACTGATTTGTCCCACATCAGGACAAGGAGTTTAGATTTTACTGCAAGTGCAATGAAAAGACTTTACTGCGTCAAGCCTCTTGGGGGTCTGGTGGAATCCCAACCTCCAGCCTCACTCCAAAGCCCGTGCCCTTAACCATGACATCTCCTGCCTCCTCTGCTTCCACTGTCACCTCTGTCTCCACAACAGTACTTTTCTGAGTCCCATTGGAAGGTATAAGCTGCTGTAAGTGGGGAATGAATTATGGCACAAATCAGGCTTGTGAGGACACCGAACTCGAACTTGCATTTGCGTCAAACTCAAGCCAGTTTCTTTCCAACTCCTCAAATAGAAACCGAACTTATTGCCTTAGGGCTTTTAAGGCTGCAGAGGTTGAAAAGCAAACACAGTCCACCCTCCCCCATTTTGGCACCTCTCCCCCACCCCCAGCTGCATAAATGACTTATTATGGCTCCTCATTCATTCATTCATTCATTCATTCATTCATTCTGTATTATTGAGCACCAGCTTTACAGCTGGCACCCTTTTAGGCACTTGGAGTATAGCAGTCAACAGAGACCATCTCTCATGGAGAGAGATAGACGATAATCAATTAACAATAAACAGATAATGGCAGGTTTTGATTAAGCCTGTGAAGGCTGCCAACAGGGTGTGTGATGGACCCATGACCAGGGAAGGAGGCACCCTTTTAGGCACTTGGAGTATAGCAGTCAACAGAGACCATCTCTCATGGAGAGAGATATACGATAATCAATTAACAATAAACAGATAATGGCAGGTTTTGATTAAGCCTGTGAAGGTTGCCAACAGGGTGTGTGATGGACCCATGACCAGGGAAGGAATGGTGACCAACATTAACAGGGTGGTTAGGGGCCTCCAGATGAAAAGGAGGCAGCCATGTGAGGAGCTGGAGACAGGGCAGCCAGGCAGAGGCGGAGCAAGAACAAAGGCCCTGAGGCAGGAAAAGGCTCCCAGAGTTAAGGACCCCAGAGGAGACTCGTGAATCTGGTGAAGGGAGGTGAGATTGATTGGAAAATGAGGCAGGAGCCCTCCCCGGACCCAGGAGGTGTAGGATAACGTATTTCTACTCTGGTCCTTATGGCAACCACGTGAAGGGGCACCATCAACCCTGCTTTACAGATGATGACAGGGAGGCTCAGGGAGGGCAAGTGACTTGCCCAGGATCACAGAGCCAGCAAGTATTCCGAGCTGGGATGTAGACTCCAGTTTCTAGAATTGGAGAATTGGAGAGCCTGCACTGCTTCCCTAAGTGCTAATGTTTCCTGGACTCCAGGCACTGTCCTAAGCTCTGCACATAAATCACTCCCTTAGTTCTCCCAATAGCCCTGTGACATAGGCTCTATCATTACCCCCATCTTACAGGTGGAAAAACCAAGACACAAAGTGGTTAAGGAACTTGTCCCAGGTCACATGACTGTGGCAGTAGGATTTGGAGCCAGGCAGTTGCACTCCAGAGCCCAGGCCAGTAGCCTCCACACCATCCTGCCGCTCTACACTCTCATAGATCCATCTAGAAGGTGATTCTTAGGGGTGCACCCTGGCCTAGGACCCCACCCCCACCTCAATCCCCACCAGCCCCTCACAAATCGAAAAACATCTCCTGCTCTGTTCCCACCCTACCATGGGAATAATCCCTGTTATTTTCTTATCGTCCTCATGGTCCAGATGCCAGAAGGGCCAAGGCAGCAGCTGGGCTTTGTCCCAATTAACTGCCTTCAGTCTAATGCTAATGGCCATAAACTGCTCTTGAGACAGCCCAGGCATTTTGCAAGCCTGACATATTCCTCCTTAAGCATTTTTTTCAAACACAAACACACAGAACGCTCACACACCATGCCCATGTGCTTCCTATTAACTTTTTTTTTTCAACTTGTTCCAGAGGAGAAATAAACTCTCAAACTACTCTGAGCATTTCAGAATGAAAGAGGTTGGTTGAGCTTAGTTTTTCAGAGGAGGAAGGAATAGAGGGGAATATTAAGACTGACTGAGTTTTAGACCTGAAAGTGCTGATTTTGTGAAAACAGCCCATGATCAGAAGCTGGGATAAATCTTTCTCCTTTCTAAGAATTAAAATCACAATTTTGTAAAAGCAAAAAGGACCTAAGTAGTGCTCACCCCATTATTTTACAGATGGGTAAACTGAGGCACTGCAGCGGAGTAGCTTATGTAAGGTCACAGAGCAAGCATTAGACAAGCCAGGATGCCTCCTGCAAGTCTTAGCTAATCTCATAAACTTCTCGAAACTTCAGCACAGCCATCTCCCCAAAAGGCTCTAGTTTGAGATCTGTATCTGTTTGGATAACACTGCCCCTCCAGTGACTATGCAATAAACATAAAAGAGAGTAGTTCACAGCATCCATTCAGCCTTTGCATGATTGTTTATTTTCTTTTTTGAAGTTCACCCCAGGGTTTTGATAGCTGAAATGTATTTCTTATGGGTTTGATTTTTTTTTTGTTTCTTTTTTGGCTTCTCCTGATAAAACACTGCAATTCACAGATATGACCACAAAGATTAAAGAGAAGAAAATAGTATCTCAAGAGTGTATTGTAAACTTGCTGGTGCCGTGGAGGGGTTAAGAGCTCTGGACCTGGGCTGCAGTCTGTCCTGGCTGCACCCAACACACAACAGCGTGACTTGGGAGGCACTTGGGCTTCTCTGTGCCTCAGTTTCCTCACCTGTGTAACTGACATCATAGCAAGAGAGATGACCTCATGAGACTATCAGGGGAGTAGATGGAATGATTCGTGAGCACATCAGATGAGGTCCATAAAGGCTGGATTTTCTGTTTGTGATTTCTATTATTTCTTCTGTAACATGGTAGAATAAAAGCAATTAAAAGCAGAAAGTCTTGAGCCGAGCCCGTGGCGCACTCGGGAGAGTGCGGCGCTGGGAGCGCAGCGGCGCTCCCGCAGCGGGTTCGGATCCTATATAGGGATGGCTGGTGCGATGCGCTCACTGGCTGAGCATGGTGCAGCCGGTCACAAAAAGGACAAAAATAATAATAATAATAATAATAATAATAATAATACTCCCGCAGCGGGTTCGGATCCTATATAGGGATGGCTGGTGCGATGCGCTCACTGGCTGAGCGTGGTGCAGCCGATCACAAAAAGGACAAAAATAATAATAATAATAATAATAATAATAATAATAAATAATAATAAAAGCAGAAAGTCTTAACTCGAGCTGAGTTAACCTAATTCTGCAGTGTACCAGC
>NW_007750888.1:0-828 GCF_000696425.1 Galeopterus variegatus | reverse complement strand
GGGGCCTTGGTGTTATCAGCACCGCACTCTCCCGAGTGAGCCACGGGCCGGCCCCACCATGCTATTATTTTTCCTAGGATTGTTATTGCTTTTGTTAATGCTCTGATTACAAAGACGCATTGCTTTTGAACAGTCTACTTTTTCCCATACAGTCTGTTATTTCAGTGCACAGTTTTACACAACTCGTGATCTTTCGGGAGGGCGTTATCACGTTCAGGTAGAAACACTTGTGTGTATTCATATTTTCATAGATAGCACACTATGCACTCTTCTGCATTTTGATTTCTTCATTTAACTACATACCTTGGAGAACTTTCTAAGTCAGTATATAGAAAGAGCTTCCTCGTTCTTTTTCACAGATATCTGTTATTCCATTGAACGATGTGCTGTAAATGATCTAAACAGTTTGTTGTTGGAGTCCATTTGGTTTGTTTTCAGTCTTTTGCAATTACCACCTATATGGCTATGAAAAATCTTATACGTAAGTTATTTTGTTTTTCTACAAGTATATCTGAAGGGCAAATGTCCAGAAGTGGGATTCTGGGTCAAGGGGCAAATCCGTGTTTAAATATGGTAGATATCTCCAAGTTACCCTCCACGGGGATTCTGCCAATTTCAACTCCCACCACCAGAGACTGAGAGTGCCTGACTCCTCAAACTCTCACCAAGCCAGTGTCACCGAGTTATTGGAGGTTTTGCCAATCTGATGCATGAAAAATGGTATCTCAGTGTAGTACTAATTTTAAAGTCTTGCCTTACAAGTGAAGTTGAACATCTTTTTAGATCTTTGACCAATTCGTATTTCCTTTTCTGTGAACAAGGAGAGTA
>NW_007750887.1:0-9699 GCF_000696425.1 Galeopterus variegatus | reverse complement strand
CTCACACAAGCACATACACTCCCACACATACACACACACACTCCCACACATACACACACACACACACCACACATACATAAACACACACACACTCTTTCTCGTGCACACTCACGACCCCCAGGGCCCTCCGTGTGCTGGCTGGGCTTCCTCACAGCATGGTGGTCTCAGGGCACTGGGATTTCTTATGTGGCAGCTCAGGGCTTCCAAGAGTGCAAAATCAGAAGCTGCAGCTGCTTTAGGGGCTGGGCCAAAAGCATCAGTTCTGCACTGTTGGTCGGAGCAGGTCACAGGCAGGGACCCCCCCTGCTGAGAGGAGTAGCCAGTTGTGGGGGGGTCTTCAGTGTGCATCCGCAGCTCCTCCTTGGGTAGCTGCCAAAGCCCTGGGCTCTGCCTTCCCGTCTGCTGTCTGCCAGGCTCCCTGCCCCCTCCCACTCTTCCCGGCGTGGAGTGCTGCACCCGCCCGCTTGGCCCACTGGCAGGGAGAGTTCTGGGGAGACCACATTTTTCTTGGCTTGTTGCAGTTAGGCGGGCTCCTTTCCCTGAAAGCACAACTGCTCTCTTTAGGGGATGGGGTTGGGACCCTGGGCTGAGGTGACCTCTGTCCCCCCAGCCGTCTGTCCGCCAGGGGTGGCCATCAGAGACCCGTGTGGGTGGTTGAGTGGGAGGTGGGGGCGTGTCAGGGGCAGGGCTGATGCCTGGGGCTCCCCAGCAGCATGAGACAGGAGTTTCTCTCAGGGTCCATCCTCCTGCACCCTGGTGGGTGGGGCACTCAGGGCTCCTCCCCAGGCTCAGTCGTTGAGGGGTGTGTCTTTCCCAGGGGGTGTTAGTGCATAGTGAGGGCCCCCAGACTGACAGTCACACTCTGGGTCTCTGTGCCCCAGGCACAAGCATGGCTGTGAGCTCCCTCAGCCATGAGCGGACAGAAGGATCCAGAACAGCACCCCTGTGTCTGGTCTGGTGGACTGGTGGGCTTCAGGGTGAATCCCGAGGTCAGGGTCCCTGAGCCATCAAAGACCCTCCTCTGTCCTCCAGGCATGGCCAAGGGAGGTGGGGCTCGTGGACGTGGCAGGGCTGGTGAGAGCTGGGGGGATATGGGGGGCCATAGGGGTCTCCAGTGAGCCAAAGAGCCTGGCGGAGATGGTTTAGAAGACCCCCAGTGGGTCCTCTGGCCTGGTGCTTGGTCCTGAGGGCCTGTACCCCAGCACCTGACCCCAAAGTAACCTCTGCTCCTGTCTGCTTCCCCAAGGTCATCAACGCTGAGGGCACAGCTGCTGTCCTGGAGCTTCTGACTTCCGTCCCAGGGACCCCACATGCCTTCCAGCCGGCTGCGTGCAGACACAGACCGCACCGTGGCAGCCTGTGCGAGGCCAGCAGAGAGGAGCAGGTGTGTCCAGGGAGGGGCCAGCCTGGAGCACGGTGGCTCCTCCCGGCTGAGTGTATTTATTTCCGCGCCTCAGACTTCAGCATTCTTGGGCGCTCAGTGACGTGCTCCCTGCTGCTGCTTCCTGTGCCAGGCATGTCACCCGCCAGGCCGGGGCATCCGTGGGGAGCAGGGCCCGCTGTCCCCAGGCCACAGGTGCAGGTGGCCGTGCCCAGCCTCTGAGCACCTCCTGGGAATGGCCACCCCACAGGCCTTGGAGAAAGCCGGCTGCACGCATGGGCTGTCCTCAGCCTGGGCACGGGGCCTCTGTGCACTCGAGAGCCAGGCGCCCGCACCGCCTCCCCTCCGTGTCCTTCCGGAGCCTGTGACCCCCGGGCACGCAGCGCCGGCCGCAGGCCACCTTGTCCCCAAGATGCTGCTACGAGTTCCCAGTACTGTGTGGAGGAGGTGGGGCTGTCACTTCGAAAACAGCTTAGACGTTGAAAGGAAACAATTGGCTGTTGTTGGTAAGAGTGCGTTCCCTTTCCCCTTCTTGTCACTTTAAAGACCAAAAAGAAAAAAAGAAAGAAAAGGAAAAATGGAAAGTTAACCTTCCTCTCTTCTTTGTTTAACAATAAAGAGGAATAGACAGAGGTCTGTGTGGCTCGATCCCACGTGGCGCCTGTGACATGCATGGCTTCTTCCCGTCGAGCCCGTCGTGCAGCCTCAGTCTCTCTGGCGACACTGTGGGACGGTTAAAGTGGCGTTCCCACCGTGGCCTCACTGTCACTGGGAGTCTCCCAGCCTCGTGACCACCCTCCTGATGTCTGGGTGGTGCTTGGACTTCTTGGGTGGAGGCGATGTCCCTGCAGAAGGGACATTTTCACTCCCCGTGCCTCCTAGTGAAGCCGCCGCTCCCCTGGTTTTGTGGTTTGCACGTTCAGAGCCAGGGGACACCCCAGAGGTGATGGTGGAAGCTTGGCTTCTTCCAGGTTTCACTAGAACATTCTATGATCTATGGCACCTTCCTCCATGGGGATTGTTTGTGTGGGGGGGGGTACAATGGGAGCCTCAAGGGTCCCCTCCAGGGACAGATGACAGACCTGAGCCCTGCCCCTGTGTTTTCCTGTGGTCTGGGCCTGAGTCTTGGGGGTAGGGGAGGGGCATGGGTTTCAAGCTTGTTGTAGCTGCAGAGCCCTCTCCTCAATCTAGATCTTACCAGAATCAAATCCCCCAGGAGGAGCTGTTCTCGTCCAGGTCTCTTGACCCTGAGACCTGCCAGGCCCCAGGTGTCCTGGGAACTGTTTGAAAATGCACAGGTGGGAGGGGGGACCATGTGTGTGCCCAGGAGAGCAGAGAGGGGGCACTCTGGGGGAAGGAGAGGCGACTCCCCTCTCCAAGTGCAAAGCAGCCCACCCCCTGTGTTTTCCTGTGGTCTGGGCCTGAGTCTTGGGGGTAGGGGAGGGGCATGGGTTTCAAGCTTGTTGTAGCTGCAGAGCCCTCTCCTCAATCTAGATCTTACCAGAATCAAATCCCCCAGGAGGAGCTGTTCTCGTCCAGGTCTCTTGACCCTGAGACCTGCCAGGCCCCAGGTGTCCTGGGAACTGTTTGAAAATGCACAGGTGGGAGGGGGGACCATGTGTGTGCCCAGGAGAGCAGAGAGGGGGCACTCTGGGGGAAGGAGAGGCGACTCCCCTCTCCAGGTGCAAAGCAGCCCACCTTCCCCCCACCCCCCGCCCTGCCCGCGTGGGCCCAGCAGAGCTCAGGCCCTGACCGTCGGGGCCCGGCCATCTGGTCCCTCTGCTCATGGCTGCCAGTTGCTGTCCCCTTCTTGAGCGTGGCTGTGAGGCCTCCATCCTGGACAACTCCCTCGGTGCCAGGGCTGTGGTGCTGACCCTGAGGGGAGACGTGGCTGCTCTGGGGGTGCCTGGGTTTGGGAGGAAGTGCCGAGGCACAGGAATGACCGGGCATTCTTTGTAAAGCTCGCATGTCTCAGACAGAGTACTCAGGCCTCACACCCCGAGATGAAAAGTCACGTGCAGCCCTGGCCTGGGCACCCCTCCTGCGGTGCTCAGCCCAGTGCCTGCCGGTCAGAACAGCAGCGCCAGCCCCCAGGACAGGAGGACAGACTTGTAGCCACAGCTGTCCCTGGGCCCAGCCTCCCCAGGTTTGCCCTGCAGCCTTGAGATCCCGAAAGGCAGGGCAGGGCTTTCATCTAACCAAGAGCAGGGGTCCAGGGGGTTAGGCTCCACTGCCCTGGTCGCACAGTGGCCGGGCAGGTCCCGAGTCTCTGCACTTCCACCCTGGGGCTCCTCAGGAAGGCACGAGTGCAGGCAGGAACTTCTGCTCCCAGGCTAGCTCAGGCCAAGGGCCCCAGCCCTCTGGGGCCTGGGACAGGCGTGGGCAGCTCCCTGGAGGTCAGCTACACTGTGGGCCGAGGTGGGGAGCTGGTGTTTCTGGGAAGCAAACACAGCCACTGAGCAGACTGCAGCACTCGCACGGCCATGTCTGTGGAGTCAGTTATGTGTCTTTAAGAACCTGACGCCAGCACCTGTCCTGGGCCCTGTAATTGGGGGTGGGGATGATCGTCCTCCTGCTGAGATAGAGAGGAATGGGCATGGCTGTGTGGGCACCCGCACCCTGGGGTCCCCCCTGCCGATGGTGGTCTCCAGCACTCATGTTGCCTTAGCCCATGCCAGCAGCGTCCTGTGGAACCACAGGTCCTGGCTATGTGACCAGCAGGTACTGGCCTGGGGGTTGCAACCACCACCCAGGGGAGGGTAAATTCATCCCACCTGAGGACACTCCACAGAACAGAAGAGGGGACTTCCCGAGAGCCCCCAGCTCCAGGCCATTCCCTTGAGCCCAGTGAGCTAGAAAGGCCTTGCTTTGGAGGCTGGGGGCCCGGGGAGGTCAGGTGGGAGGCCGGCTTCCCTGGGCAGCGCGAGCCCTTGGCCAGTGGTTCTGAGCTGGGCTCCTAGTCCAGCAACAGCGTTGCCTGCAGACTCATGGAAGTGCAGATCTTCATTGCGTCCAATTGACCTGATCCCTGGTCCCAGACCCTCGGCTTCATCTGGGCCTGAGAGGGTTGTGCTTGGACACGTCCGTCCAAACCAGACTGTGCAGAAGGCTGTGAGTGAGAAATGCCCCGACTGGTGGGCCTGAGGGTGAGGGTGGGCCAAGGGCACCGGCCTCCAAGGAAACCCAGAGGCTGCCACAAAGGTTGTCCAGTGGGCCGGGGAGGACTCCCTAGAACGCCGGTCCTGTGAGACTGTCCACAGGACAGTTTGCCTGGCAGTGGGAGTGGGGAAGCCGTACCGGTCTGAGAGATTCACACACACCAGCTCCCCAGGCCTCTGAGGAATCCTGAAATTAAAACCAAACAAGCCCCTGCCTGTCCCCAACCGCGGGGCCCATGGGACCTTTCTCATGTTCGTTGGCACTTCCTGGAGCTGTCAGGGGCCCCTGCACAGATGCCTCCAGGGCTGCGCCTGTCCCTCCTGCCGTCACGTCCCTCATGACCCTGATGCCACCTATTCGTGCCCAGGGTAGGTTCCTGCCCTGGGCCTGGAGTCTCTTACCACGCCCATGCCCGCTCAGGTCTCCTCAGCTGCTGGACGGGGCTGTGTCCCTCAGGGTCTGGGCTGACATCTAGGGTGGGGGCCTGAGGCCATGGGCCACCCTCTCTGGGTGACGGGTGTGCAGCCCCCACCCTTTCCACCTCCTGGAAGGACCTGGCATGGTGGCTGCAGGAAGTGGGTGGACTTGGTTCCAACGCAAGTCCTGAGGTGCTCAGAGCCCAGCAGGCCCCAATCTGGACAGTGGTGGCCAGACCACTGTCCTTGTGGTCCTCACCACCCAGCCACCCTGTGCACCATGCCCTGCTCAAGTCTTCATCTGGGTGAAGCACCTGTGGAGCTGCACCTGGGGGAGCTGTACGTGGGGAAGTGGGCACCTGGGGGACAGAGCACCTGGGGAGGGTGTGTGGAGAGCGCAGTTTGGCTTCTGTCAGGGTGAGGCTGCACAGGGGTCTGGCCCCCAGGATTGCTGGCTCTGTCTCCCCTCCTTGCCCAGCCCCAGATCCCTGTACCCCGGCTTGTGCCAACACCGTGTTGGCCCCACAGCCCAGGCCCTTCAGGTCTCTGCTCCTGCATCCGACCACCAGGGCAGGAGTCCACTTTGGAGGGCAGTGGGGGTGGGATGGCTGACGAGGGGGAAGGCAGGAGGGGAGGGGGCAGGAGCAGATGTTTATGGAGTCTTCACAGTGAGCTGGGCACTTTGCCACACAATGCACCTGCTGGAGTGCCTACCTCTTACAGCTGGGGAGACTGAGGCCCAGGGGGCAACACAGCTGGTTCCCAGTCCCCTGTCTGCCAGCTATAAGGACTCCAAATCCCTGGACACTTGCAGATCCTGCCAGGGGCGGTCAGCACCCCTGCCGGGGCGGGGAGGCCAGCCGGTGCTTCCTCTTCTCCAAGGTTCCTCTTCCTGTGGTTATAAAGGGACACCTCCTGGCCGCGGAAAGTTAGTGAGAGGAAGAAAAGCGAAGAAATGAGTCTCCTGCGGTGCCCCCCGCTTTTTGCATATTTCTTCCCCTGGTGAGTTTTCTAGGCATTGACAGATGTTTGCCCTGCAGATCTGGCCTCGTGCCACCCAGGAAGCTCTGTGCCCAGATCGCCCTTCCTGTAGCTTTCCAGTGGCTTCCGTGTCCTGGGGGCTCCCCTCCCCTTCCTGCCCTAGGTCTGGTCTCAACCCTTCTGGACACTGTGGGAGGAGCCCTCAGACCTGGTCGGGCAGCCCCTGCCGGGCTCCGTCCCCCCAGCAGCCTCAGCCTCATGCAGGAAGGTGGAGTCTCTTCCTCACCCCCACCAAGTCACAGAAAGGAATGCACGGGGTGCGGCGGAAGAGGCAAGACAGCACAGCAGGGGGCCCGTCCCTGGCCTGAGACTGGCTGTCATCTGCTCTGGAGGGTTAAGCCGCTTTGTGTTCCAGAAGCAGAGGAAGCTTGGGGAGCAGATCAGTACCCAGCCGGGAGGAAGGGGCTGCGGCTGGGGTGAGGGGTGCTGCCACCCTGATCCAAGCCTGCCTTGGATTGGGGGTATGGTCAGCCGGCCCCTCCCAGGTCCAGGCTGCTGCTCCTGGGCTTGCGGGTTACAGCCATCACCAGGGCCTGTCTCCCTTCTGCCCCCACCCTTCAGAGGCGCACCGCCACCAGCTGGCCTCTGCCTTGCCGATTTATTTTTAGCCCCAGCCCCGCCTGATTCTACCGTGGGCCTGTTCACCGGGATCCGGGATCCACAGAGAGAGGCTGCTGAGGCGCTCAGGCCTCTCCCCAGGCAGCCAGTGCCCCTGACCACCAGCGGAGGCAGGGAGGTGTCTCCCGTGATCTTACAGACTGACACTCAAGGGGGGCAGGGCAGTGGGGCTCCCTCCCTTCCTGGTGTGGTTGGGGGAACAGGAAGGGGCTGCAGGGGTAGTCCTGTGGAGCCAGGAGAGCCAGGAGGGGGCCCAGGACTCAACTTGCCTTGGAGCACCGGGCACCACGAGGCCTGAGGGGTGGGTGGAGCGGGCAGAAGCAACGGCCTGAGGGGGGCAGGGGTTCCAGGAGCACAGTGGGGCGCAGACCTCCTGCTGGGCGCAGGGCTGTGGCTGAGCTGCCTGGGGATGCCTGAGGGAAGCCCAGCAGGAGGGGACCGTCCCCCACAAGAAGAGAGGGCTTTGGGGACTGCCGGGTGCAGGCACAGCTGGGGCCTGCTCTGGGGAAACCTGTGCAAGTTGCCAAGGCTCTGCCCAAGTCCTCAGCTGTCACCTCCGAGATGTGCGTCCCTCTCTGGTGGGAGCAGGAGAGGGGACAGTGCCCAGGAGCCCCGGCCCAGGACAGCGGAAATTCCTCACTGCAGGCGGGAGGGGGGTATTTTTAGGGGCCAACCGCATGAAGGTCACCAGCCCTCGGTCCCTAATCCATCCGGACACAGTTTCAAGCATGAATTTCTCCTAATGCTCTTTGCCTCGAACAGAATGGTCCCCCTGATTTACCTGAGGTGCTCGCCGTGGGATTTTAGGGTGGGCATTCACGACAGAGACAAGCTGCAGGGATCTGGAAAGCCCTGCGAACCATCCTCCTCGCCTCTGGGGAGACAGAAAATGAGTTTTTCTTAGAGGACAAATTCGTTGAGACAGAACTCATGCACCACACGATTCATCCACTTAAAGTGCGCGTTTCCTTAGTTTTCAGTCTCTTCACAGGCGTGTGCCACATTGCCACGGTTCATCTTAAAACGTTTCCTGGCCTCCGAGAGGACCCTCCCCTCCATTTAGCTGTCACCCTGCTCCCTAGCCCTAGGCCACCACGCATCCACCTGGGATTTGCCCACTGGATGTCTCATGCACACAGGAGCGTGCAGCGTGCGGTTTCGCACCTGGCCTCTCCCACGCGGCTCAGTGTTTTCGCGTGTGCTGTGCGGCCGCGTGCGCAGCACTTCACCCCCTTCTGTGGCTGAGTGACACTGCACCGCATGGACGTGCTGCATTGCATTCACACGTCCATAGCTGGTGCATGTCGGGCTGCTTGCTCGGCTCAGTGTTTTCGCGTGTGCTGTGCGGCCGCGTGCGCAGCACTTCACCCCCTTCTGTGGACGTGCTGCATTGCATTCACACGTCCATAGCTGGTGCACGTCGGGCTGCTTGCTCCTTTGGCTACTTGGGACGAAGCTGCCGTGAATGCTTATGCACGAGTTTCTGTGGGGACGTGTGCTTTCATTTCTCTTGGGTGTGCACCTGGGGTCCTATGGGTCACGATGATTTGCATCCCCTTCATGGCGTCTCAGGTGATTTGATGTGGCCCAGATGCAGCTTTGGTCTAAAGAGCAGCCGTTTGAAATGCTGAGCTCCTGGCCCGTGGCCCTGCTGCCTCACCTGGCAGGACTCCAGGACACCCACCCCACCCCACCCTGCTGGAGCCGCTGCTGGAAGGGCAGGGGCAGGGACTACAGATGGGAGGTGCGCAGCCCCCGGGGACAGCCCAGCTGGTGCACTGTTGAGAGTCACATTCTGGCCATCCATCTCCTTGTGGCCACTCCAGCCCTTTGGGTGGTCCCTGGCCAGCGCTGCCCATGTGGTGAGTAGGGCCCTGCTGCCTGTTGGAACTTGACCCGCAGAGGCTGGGAAGGCGGGTGACGGGATGAGGCCCGCTCCCGCAGCCTGTCCCTGGCCTTGTGGCCTGCAATTCAGCTGCGAGGCCCCAGAAGCCCCAAAGCCCGAGCTGGGGGCCCCACAGGCTGTGGGTGGTTCACCCCAGACACATCGCCTGGCTTTGACTGTTTTCTCTCCCCTGCTTCCTTGGCTGAGCCCCCACAGTGCATCTGGGCGGGCATAAAGCATGCAGGGGCTCCATGCCAGCCCTGGCCTGTCCCCGCCAGCCTGATCTCATTGTATGTGGCTTGGTTTCTGCAGAAGGGGACATACAGAACTGCAGTCTCATTGAGTGAAACTGCCAATGTCCCGTCCTGTCATGTTTCATATGGCAAAGCTTCTGCTGATTGGTAACATTTCCCTGCAAATGAAATGCCACTTCTGGGCTTAGTTCTAGTGGAATCCTTCCTTTCTGCTTCATGTATTTTTTTTCCCAAGATGTTTAATGTGTTAAGTTCCAACTTCAAACGCATTAGCTCTAGAGTAATCATTTAGCTTACTTGTTGAACTGAATTTGGCTCTGAGATTTTAAAATGGGGGAAGATCCTGTCTAAGTATGTATCTAAGACAGACAGCATGGTTGATCGTTCACAGGAAAATACATCTCTTTCTCTGGAGGTTTGTGGTTGAGTCAGTATATACTGGGAGTGGAAATGGTTTTACCCATCAGGGCAGTAGCTGGAATGTTAGGTAAATGTTAAATATTGATGTAGAAACTCAAAATACCTTGTCTCTTTCCAGAAGTTTTTGGTTTAATTACTCTGAATGTAAAGGCTGAGATTAAACCAGGTGTCCTTTCAGAGTGGAAACTATTTAGGTTAAAAAAGTATTTCAGATCCTGTAAGTGGGAATGGAACATGCTGGGCGTGTCATGGAGTGGGACGGCTTGCGACGTTAGGCACATGTGTACGTATGCATGTGAGTTGTGTCTATGCTGAATTGCAGGCCAGCCCAGAGGGGTTCACTGTCCTGGCTGTAACTGGCTATAGAACTAGGATCTGCGGAGTCCCCAAGTATGTCCAGCCCCATTCACAGTTTGCAGAGACAAACACTGCTGCCTGTTCCAGTGGGCAAGGGCTACAGGCCAGCTGGTAAGGGGCTTGGCTGGCCTGAGCCAGGGCCGGCTGTCCCAGGACATCTGCGGTGCT
>NW_007750886.1:8510-9699 GCF_000696425.1 Galeopterus variegatus | reverse complement strand
ACTTTTGAGGCAACACCTCTAACATGAGAGACAGAGATGAAAGCAAGCAGAAAAAGAAGGGGAAAAAAAGAAAAAGAAAATGAGACAATACTGGGAGCAGAAGAAAACTTAAAATATATGGATATCATTGCCATTCTCAGAGAGATAGGGAAGATTTGTGCATGCATGAAGTACAAACACAACATAAAACCAAAAAAGAACTTCCAAGAATAAAAAAAAGGCTTCAAAATTTAAAATATGACAAAAGAAATAAAAAATTCTGTATAAGGACTGAAAGAAAACTCATCCAGACAGTAGAATAAAAGATAATAAGAAAGCTAATAGGGGAAAACCGATTTTAAAATCTGTTAAAGGATTGATTTAGAAAGTCCAAATTTCAAACAGCAAAAGTCCAGCAAGAAAGAATTCATACGACAGAGAAGAGAATATTTCCTAGAACTGAGTGAGTTTGCAGACAGACGGGGCCTGACAAGCACCCATAATATGACTCTCACCGTGAGACCGTGTTGTGAAATTGCAGAATCTTAAAGGCTTCCATGCAGAGTGGGGAAAAAAAGGATAGATTCGAAGGGCAGAGAATTAAAATCACATAGGAGTTCTCAACAGCAACATTGAAAGTTAGAAAACAGGGGAAAAAACCTTTTGATATTATGAAGAAAAATTATTACCAACTCTGGTTATGGAATTCCCAGAAAAACTACCAACCGAGTATGACATAGAAAGAAGGCAATTTCCTAGAGCCAAAGTCCCCAGAAGCCAACAGAGGACCAGCCATGGATAACTTACTTCTCCACACTGATGCAATTAACCATGAAAGGAGGTCCCCAAGTGACAGCTGGCAGCAGGCCTGGAGAGGGGACAGTTCAGAACTGAAGACGGAGCACTTCAGGAGATACGTCTCCAAGAAAAAGAAAAAAAGCAACACCAATAATTTAACAAATGAGCTTGGTTGTATTAAAGAGTTACTCCTCCGTCAGAGACGCCGGGATAATTAATGAAGTTCATAGAAAACTAAGCAAACCACAGAAAAAGCCATCATAAATTCCCAGGAAAACAAAGACTTGTAGAAGAGAGAAAATCTAATCAGAAGACACAATAAAGTTTGGCTGTAAAAGAAATACATGGTCATAATAAAATAAATACTGAATATTGAGTTGAGAGGCTAGAGGGAGAGGCAGCGGGTGGGGGT
>NW_007750886.1:5947-6653 GCF_000696425.1 Galeopterus variegatus | reverse complement strand
TTACTGCCTCGTCCCACCCCACCTCTGCCCTCCCCACCAACACTGGCTTCCCACCTGGCCCCACCTGCACCACTACCCCCATGCACAAAGACAGTTTTCACAGTAAGTAGCCCCCCTGCAACACATGGAAGGGAACCCATGCAGGGGATAAGGTCTTTGCTTACTTCTCCAGAGACAGGATGGCAAGGTCTCCTTTTTCAGATAAGAAAACTGAGACTTAGAAATGTGAAGCAGCTTTGTCAAGGTGACACAGCCATTGAATGGCACAGGCAGGCCCATTCCCTGTGACTGGGGGGTCTTTTGACCACGTTATACGTACCTTCTCAGCAGCACAGGTGCAAACGATCTCATAGGATGGCCACCTTTTAAAAATCACCAGCTAGGGGCCGGCCCGGTGGCACACTGCTACAGTGTGCTGCTTGGGAGTGTGGCGGCGCTCCCGCCGAGGGTTCAGATCCCACATACAGACCGGCCGCTCACTGGCTGAGCGAGGTGCGGGCGCAGCGCCAAGGGTTGCGATCCCGTTGCCGGTCCTGGTCCGGTATGGGTGCGACACTGAGGGTTCCGATCCGTTGCCGGTCACGAAAAAAGACAAAAAGGGAAAAAAAATAAAAAGCACCAGCTAGATGGACACTTGTGGGTGTTCACTGCTTCCTCTCTGGAGGGGCGGTTACCGTTTCCCCTGACTCTGGGGATACCCCTCCTG
>NW_007750886.1:0-544 GCF_000696425.1 Galeopterus variegatus | reverse complement strand
AGAAAAATAGATTTAGTGAGATGTGTAACAATATCAAGCAGTTGAATATATACGTATTTGGAGTCTCAGAAAAAGAGAACAAAGATATAGGTACAGAAAAAAATATTTGTAGAAATGGTCCCAAGTTTTCAAATTTTATGAAATCTAGAGATCTACAGATCAAGAATCACAACACACACCAAACATGAGAATCATGAAGAAAACCAAACCAAAGCACAACATGATAAAAATTGCTGAAAGCCAGTGATAAAGAGAAAAACGTTAAAGATATCCAGAAGTAAGAAAAATACATTACACATAGAGGAAGGAAAGCACACTTATCGTGAATCATGCAGTCCAGAGAGGGGAGAAAGGAACATCTTTTTAAAAATACATTTAATTCTATATCCAATGAGTTCTATACCCAGTAAAAATATCTTTCTACAATGAAGGTAAAATAAATATTTCTTTCAGACCAACAAAAGTTGAGAGAATTCATCACCAGTACAACTACTCGCATGAAATGTTAAAGGAAGATCTTCAGGCAAAGAAAAAAATTCCAGAT
>NW_007750885.1:8956-9700 GCF_000696425.1 Galeopterus variegatus | reverse complement strand
GGGAGCACCGCCGCACTCCCAAGCGGCGCACTGTAGCAGTGTGCCACTGGGCCGGCCCCTAATACATTTCTTGATATTTAGGTTAACCAGAGTCAGCTTCCAGTGCTTGCAACAAAAAACTCTAATTGGCACCTTCATCCAGAGCATAGGTTTTTAAAAAGAAACTTTGAATTATTATATTTCAATTAAATAATAACTAAGCCAAATTGTGGAATGGAGAAAACTTGAGGTAAGGTTATATTTATATTTTTATTTTTTTAAATTTCATAGGATTGTTTTGAAGGTTGGTCTAGACCAGGTCAAAAATTGAGGATGGAAGTCCATGACTAGAATGCTTTATTGTCATTACAAGTTAACATAAAACTTTCCTGTTCAGAATTTTAGCACCTACAACATCTATAAATATAGACTTTGTGAAAACTTTGTTGCTTTTTTCCTGATGCTCAAGTTTCTCCTCCTAACCTATGTCACCAGTGTTTAACACTTTATTTGGTATGTCTCTTAGGTCCTTTATCCCTTTTTATCTTAGGCTAATGTCATAAGTTTTTATTCTTCTAGGTTGTAGGTACCTTGAGGGCACATTTTAAACCTGCCTCATCCCTGAATCTCTCATAGTAGGTAGCAAGGGACTTTGCACAGAGTAAAAGTTCAACTGAACCACGGAATTCTTTGGATAGATCCACACTTGGCCCACAAATATATTGGCCTTAGACTACAAGAAGAACATCGTTGCTAGAAAAGAAT
>NW_007750885.1:0-5785 GCF_000696425.1 Galeopterus variegatus | reverse complement strand
CTTTCCTTTTCTCCTTAGCCTTCTTATATTCTAGCCTCCCAAATTATACTCACTGACTAGCCCTGCTGGCTTTAAAAGGGAGTTCAATCTTGAACCTAAATACATTTGGAGATTATATAGTAACAATAGTTCACTCAACTCATGCAAGCTCAGCTCTTTGTGAGAAAACAATATGTGCTTTCCACTAATTACAATAAATGTTATCAGAATTAACATATTAGAGCAAGGATTCTCAAAGTGTGCCCACCCCCCATGTCTCATCATTAGCTTCACCTGGTCACCTGTTAGAATGCAAGTGATCAGGCTTCACCCCAGACCTATTGAATCACGGTTGTGGGGCCCAGCAATCAGGTTTAGCATCATCAGGTGATTCCGATGCATGCTAGAAGTGTGGGAAGCACTAGATAATAGTATTTCCATCAAGAAAACAGTGCTTAGCATTAATTATAATCCATTGTTAAAACAGAACCTCAAAATGCATCCTGCTGGGACTCTGATTACCGTTTGTTCCTGCAGTAAGCCATCCATTCTTTCATGACAGCATGGAAAGTTCCCAGATCCACATGTGGATCTCTCTTTTCAGGATCAATCATGTTCCACAGCTCCTCAAGGCCACTGACTTCAGAATCTTGGCTAGTTGTCTGTCTCAGGTAATCTATTATTTTGGCTACTCCTACTGAGCCTTAGGAAGAAGAAAGGCAAATTATTTTTGAAGGATGGGGAAAGACATATTTTTAACTAGTGAGGTGCTTAACTTTTTCAGGTCCCTTGGATCCTAGAACCATGCCATATTACCCTTGCAGTCCTGTTGCCCTGGCATGGTATAGTGGAAAGACTGCTGGCCTCGGAAGAAGAAAGGCAAATTATTTTTGAAGGATGGGGAAAGACATATTTTTAACTAGTGAGGTACTTAACTTTTTCAGGTCCCTTGGATCCTAGAACCATGCCATATTACCCTTGTAGTCCTGTTGCCCTGGCATGGTATAGTGGAAAGACTGCTGGCCTCGGGTTGGAGTCCAATGGACCCTAGTATCAAATCTTGGCTCTGGAGATTACCATCTGTGTGGCTTTGGGAAAATTACTTAATCTCTCTGAGCCTCAGTTTTCTTATCTGTGAGATAGGGATACTGATAACTATTATACAGAGCTGTTGTAAGGTTTAAATACTGATGATATATGTAATCAATAATCACTTGTGAGAAGTGATCAAAACACCAATTTATTGTTGTCTCTCATTCTTTCCTTAAAAAGCATTCAGTGAAGGAACTTTTTTGTCTGCCCTAGATGAAATTTCAGTCTCAATTAGAAATCTCTGACTCTTTTGTTGTGTGTATATGTATGCGTGTGGGGGGAGGGGATACCTTCTTAGATATAGTCAGTCCTACTATCATGTTCAGAAATTAAAGCCATCCAGATTATTTCAGTCATTGACACACCAATCTTCTCTAAACATAAGACTTCTCTTTTACTTCCAACTAAAACTGCCTTGGTCTGGTTGATTGCAAGGGAAGGGGAAAATAAGTAGAAGGTTGACAGGGTGAATCCAAGAGTGAAAATCCTTCCCTCAAGGAAGGAAGTATAGACCATGACATAAGAAAAAAATAAGTCTTATAATTAGAGGAAGATCATTGTAAAGGAGACTGAATAACTTTAAAGGAATATTAATTTGTCATTTCAATATGATAGGAATTGGAAAGGGAAATAAAATTATTACTACAATTATTTAGAGAGATGATTTTTTTCCTTATTTGTAGTAGAATTGGAAAGAAAGCTGGAAATCCAACAAGAATACCTTTGTCTCATTTTCCTCCCCTAAAACTCTAAACTCTCTGTCATATACCTCAAAACTGGAAAGGCCTCCTGTGATGGTTAATTTTATGTGTCAATTTGACTAGGCCATGGGGTGCCCAGATATTTAATCAAAAATTATTTGGAATGTTTCTGTAGGGTGTTTTTGGATGAGATTAACATTTAAATCTGTAGGCTAAGTAAAGCATATTGTTGTCCCTGAGTGGGTCTCATTCAATCAGTTGAAGGTCTGAATAAACAAAAATTTGACCATACCCTGAGTAAGAGAGAATTCCTCTGCCTGACTGCCTTCTCATGGGGACATTGCCTTTTTTCTGCCTTTCGACTTGAACTGAAATGTTGGCCCTTCCTTGATCTCAAGCATGTTAGCTTTCAGACTGGAACTACAACATCAGCTCTCCTGGTTCTCAATCCTTTGACTTGGAACGGAACTAAACCATTAGCTCTCCTGAGTCCCTAGCTTGCTGGCTCACCCTACAGGTCTTGGGACTTGCCTACCTCTGTAGTCACATGATCAAATTCCTTATAATAAATCTCACAGATGAGACTGACAGATAGATATCTCCCCTCTGGAAAGCCCTGACTAATACACGTTCAATTTCCCTCAATGAGAGCATTCTTATTTTCTTTTGAGAAATGATTTTTTAAATCCCATCCAAGCAGAGAGGCTCTTGCAACAAATAGAAGGGTACTTTAGAGAGTTAATGGAAAAATAGAATTGAAAGATAATATGAATCTTTCCATGAAGCTTTTGAAGTATTCTCATAAACCCCACTCATCATCAAGTTATAATTAAGACTATATGCAAATATTTTGCCACAAGAATGTTCATTGTGGTGTTGTTTATAATAGAGAAAAAAACAATATCCACTTAAGATGGATTGGTTAAATATATTATGTTACATCCAAAAAAAAGTATAGCATATGAAGAAAATTTCTTGATGCAAAGTATTCAAAATTATTGAGAAGAAGAAGATTATAAAACAAGTCTAGAAATACTCCCATGTGTACTTAGGGAATGTGTTAGTATATATTAAGAAAAAAATAATGACCAAAAAAAAAACCAAAAAAACTTCAGCCATTTTCAGCAATCATATTGGGATAATGAGGTGGACAGAGTCCAGGGCATACCTCATGATTCCACCTCCTGGTGTTCATGCTCTGTGTGATTCCCTCTCCTGGAGTGTGGGAGCAACCTGTGACTTGCTTCTAACTAATAGAATATGGGCAAGGTGATGTGATATACATGTACGGGACTCCACGATTAAGTTGCCTAAGACTCGCACCTGTCCTGCTGAACTTTGAAGAAGCAAACTACCATGGTATGGGCTGCATATGCTGAAAGACCCAAGTGGCAAGGAACTGAGGTCAGCTTCCAGCTGACAACAGCACGAAACTGAGGCCTTCAGTCCTACAACCACAAGGTACTGAATTCTCCCAATAAAAGCAGGTTACTCCCCAGCTGAGCCACAGATTAGGTGGTTGCCCCAAACAGCACCCTAATTACAACCTTGTGAGTTTCTTTGCCAAGAACCTAACTAATCTGTGCCTAGACTCGTGATTCACAGAGTTGTAAGGTAAAAAAATTTGTGTTGTTTTAAGCTACCCAATGTGTAGTAATTCAGCAATAGAGAATTAATACAAGTAGTTTGGGTACCGTTATCCTAAAACTATTACGTGTGTACAGAATAAAGCGAATGAACATTTATATTGGTGATACTGAGAACCAGGACTGTCACTGTGTGAGAAAGGAGATATAAAAGAGATAAGTAAAAACACTATAGTTCTGAATTTGTGTTGGAAGAAAGGCTATGGATTCTTAATGTATTTTATCTTCAAAAAATTTAACCACTGAAAAGGCCTAGAAATAATAACCACCGCTTGTCCCCAGATTGTGGTCTCTGTATAATATTTTCCATGAAAAGGTGCCATAGGTCTTTGAAGAAATAACTGATTCCCATGCTAGAGCAGGAAATGTATAAGGTAAGCCTTGAGAATTTTATAATACCAGGAAAAACAAGAAAACTATTAAAAACTATAAGACAATGTCAAAAGTATTAGTACCTGGGACATGTGGTTGCATCAGGAATTAAGGAAATGCTCACAGAAAATGGGGACATACTGAACAGACATAAGAACCAGCTCGAAGAGGATCCTGCTGTCCAACTCTGGGACAGCGTGAGCATAAAAATAATAACAGATTATAAATCACTGAATATAAGAAGAATCCAGAAATTCATAGTGATATTAATTAATTAGGGAGAAGGTAAAACCCTTATGGTATATTGACAAGTAATAAACATAGAAAGTGATGTAGATAGAAAAATGTTTATTCAGCAACCATCACTATAATAATTGATTCAGGCAAAAAATATCAATGGATGCTAAAATTAGTGAAAGTTTGATGAGGAACAGGATACTTACATAGACTCAATTTATCTTCCCATAAAATACTTATTAACTACAAAGGAAAAATAGTAACTTTACAATGGAGAAACCTGGCAGACACCACACTAACCAAGTGATCAAAGTTAAAAATCCTGATGTATTATACTAAGCAAGACACAACATGACTTCTGCAGCACACCTACTAAAAATGAATAACCCAAATCTAATCAAGAGGAAATATCATTCTACAAAGTAACTGGCCTATACTCTTCAAAAATTTTAAGGTCATAAAAGACGAAGAACCTGATGAACTGTTCCAGATTAAAAGAGACTAAAGAGATGTGACAACTAAATGCAAGGTAGTGATTCTGGATTGCATCCTGAGCCAGGAAACAAAAAAGCTATGAAGTATATTATTGAGACAAAGACAAAATCTGAATATGGAATTGTGAATTAGATAATACTATTATAACAATGTTAAATGTTCTGGTTTTGATCACTATACTATATAAGCAAATGCCCTTGTTTGTAGGAAATACATACTTATGTACTTAGAAGTAAAGAGGGACAATATCTGCTCACAAGTGGATGAGAGAAAGAGAGGAACATTGAATGATAAAGTAAATGGGACAAAACATAAACAACTGGTGAATCTGCATAAAGGACATATGCAAATTATTTTGACTTTTCTTGAAAATTTTTTGTTAGTCTGAAATTATATCAAAATGAAGTTACCCTCTCCCCCAAAAATGACTCTGTAGCCAACATGAAGAGGTTCCTATTGTTGAATGACGGACATCACTAAGAATAAGATGAGCATCATTAAGAAAAATAATAAGGAATAAAACATAGGAAATGTGCTAAAATAATGAATTCAAAATCATACACAAAACTTCACTGGTCATCTTTGGAGGAGACTACAGGACCATTTTATTATTTTGAAAAGTGGTAGATAAAGAGACACACTAAAGCTTTTATCCTGCTTCTGCAGGATACAAGACTCAGGACAGCAAAATAGTTGATGAAGCAGGGTAGAGTTTCTCATTATAGATGTATTCCAGCTGATAAATTAGGAAGGAATGACAGAAAATCACCATTCGCAACACCTCATGAAAGATCTACGTCTTCATCAACGGTTGCCTTCTGATGAAAACACGTAACACCATCTATGTAGAATGTTTGTCCAAAAAAAAAAAAAAAAACCTAAACTTGTATCTGATAAGACCTCTAAATATAAGGGACGAAGACACAGGTTGTGTTCCTAATCATGCATAAACACCAGATTTCAGATTGTGGGAAACTCTACCCAAAAAAAAAAAAAAAAAACCTAAACTTGTATCTGATAAGACCTCTAAATATAAGGGACGAAGACACAGGTTGTGTTCCTAATGATGCATAAACACCAGATTTCAGATTGTGGGAAACTCTATAAGACAAAAGAACCAGTTTCTTTAACAAATAACTTAAAATGCAAAAAAGAGACATGGAAAGAGAACATAGATATAAGACAGACAACCAAGTGCAATGAAAAGAAAAATCTTTCTTGGATATTGATGTGAATGATAAAAGCATTTAAGGAAAAAAAAAA
>NW_007750884.1:5891-9701 GCF_000696425.1 Galeopterus variegatus | reverse complement strand
AAGTGCAGAGGGGATCGGGCCTGTGACACTCATCATCCCGCTCAGCCCCACGGGAGGTTACTGCCGGCTGGCCCAGGGTCCTCTCCCGCCCTGTGTTGTTGGTCCCCGGTGGCGAGGAACCAACACCCACCACCCACTTTCTGCCTTGACCCTGGATTATTTTGAATAAATCCCAGTATCATAGCATTCGTCTACATATATTTCAGTATGTGTCTCTAAAATATAAGAACTGTTTTATAAACCACATAACTGCAGTATATAGTCATATTTTAAAAATCAATAATTCCTTAATATAATCAAACATTAAACATATTTAAATTTTTCCAATTCTCTCCCCCTCCTTCTTTCTTTCTTACCATTGATTTGTTTACGTCAGGATCCAAACATGTTCTGCTTGTTGCATTGGTTGCTATGTCAGGCATCTCTTAAGTTTCTTTTAATATATAGGTTCCTCCATCATCTAAATTTATCCTCTTTCCTCCATAAAGTTTCCCAAAGTTTGGATTTTCTGGTTCCATCCCAGTAGTATCAATTAACAAGTTCTAGCATCCCCTGCATTTCCTGATGATTGGGTTCTGGATTCTGAGGTTTGGTCTCATTCGGGTTAGATTTGGCTTCAGAGGCATATGTTCTTACTGCAGGAGGCCCGTTTTTGTCTGATTGTCTCTCTGTGATGTTAACAGACATTGATGATTGTCGGGTCCACCGCTGGCCAACCCGTACAGCCCTAGCCTCGTTCCTTCTGGTGAGCGAGTGAACGGCCTGGATTACTCTTTCCCTCCAGTCCCCTTTGGAAGGAGGCGGGGGAAGAGAGCCGTGAAGAGAGGTGAGCACAACCTCCGGCCACCCAGCCCAGTTAAAGGACACTCAGACGCTGCAGGGGTTCTGTCAAGCAGCAGTTCTGTTTATTAACACATAAGCACTGGCTTTTATAGGCAGATAGGGAGGGGAGGTTTTAACATTCAGCTTAAAGGTCAAGGGCATGTATCATGTCTCAATGCCTAGCTTTACATAATCCTATCAACTTAAAGGTCAAAGGCATGCATCCTGTCTCAATGTCTTTCACGAGCGCAGAAGCACGTATTTGGCCAATAAGGGCTTAGGCAAGGTTCCCGCAGACACCCCCACCCTACTTCCTCCTGGTGCCCTCTTAGGCTGCCACGTTAATACGCCCTTGTGGGCCCATAATGGCGCCGCTTGTAATGTCACTTAAGGTGGCATTGGTTTTTAAGGCCCGACAGATGATTATTTGCTAGATCCATTATTTCACTAAGGTTTTGCAAAATATTGTACTCTAATTATTTTATTCCCTCTTTATTTACTAGCTAGGATACTTCAATAGACAGAAATGTTCCCTCCTTAGCTATTTATGGTTACCCTGAGAACAAGTCATATAGGAAAGACAGGCTAAATGCTTGATTCTTCCTTTCACTTACCAGTTTTAAAAAAATGAATTGTTTCCCTATATTCTTCCGAAGAGACTGAGGGTTTGTTTGCTTTTGTTTCATTGTCATTATTGTTTATTGTGGTGGTAAGATTTAGTTTATTTCTCTTTCTTGTTTGCATTTTTGTTTTACCAGTAGGCTTTGTTTTTTCTTGTGTATTCATGGTAGTGATTATCATTTTTCAGATTCCAGATGCAAGACTCTCTTGAGGATTTCTTGCAGGGCAGATCGTGTGGTGGTGAACTCCGGCAGTTTTTGTTTGTCTGAAAAATACACTATTTCTTCCTCATTTCTAGAGGATTGCATTGCTGGGTATAGTATTCTTGCCTGGCAGTTTTTTTCTTTTAGTATTTTGAATGTATTATCCCATTTTCTTCTGGCCTGTAGAGTTTCTGTTGAAAAGTCTGCTGCTAGTCTGATAGGGGTGCCCTTGTAGGAGACTTGATGTTTTTCTCTTGTTTCTTTTAAGATTCTCTCTTTGTATTTGAGCTTTGCCAGTTTGACTATAATGTGTCCTGGAGATGATCTTTTTGGGTTGAATCTGCTTGGGGATCTTTGTGCCTCCCAGATCTGAAGGTCTGTGTCTATTCCTACACCTGGGAAGTTTTTTGTTATTATTTCATTGACTAGGTTTCCCATGCCTTTTCCTTTCTTCTTCCCTTCTAGAAGACCTGTGATTCAAATGTTTGCACACTTCTGGTTGTCTGCTAGCTCTTTTATAGATTTTTTTCACTTTTAAAATTCTTTTTTCCTTTTTTTGTGTCCACCCAAGTTATTTCAAAGTGGCTGTCTTCAAGATCAGAAATTCTTTCTTCTGTTTGTTCTAGCCAGCTGCTTAAGCTATTGGTTGTAGGGTTTTTTTGTTTTTTGATTTTTGTTTTTGTTGTTGTTGAGTATATCTTTCAGTTCCATGAGTTCTGCTGCATTATTTTTTTAAGGTATTGATCTGTTTGTAAATTTCCTCCTTCATATCCTGGATTTTTATTTTTCTCATTTCTTTATGTCATCTGACTGAGAATTCTTGTATCTCATTGAGTTTCCTTAAGATTATTGTTTGGAATTCCTTTTAAGATATTTCAAAGATTTCCTACTCTATAGAGTCTGGTATTTGAGAATTACTGTGTTCTATTGGTGGTATCATATTTTCTTGGATTTTTGTATTTCTAATATCTCTATGTTGATGTCTGGTCATCTGGTACAGCAGTTGCTTCTTCTATTACTCTGGAGTGGGCTTTGCAGAAAGAGACATACTCTTTTTTTCCCAATCTCCACTTGTGACTTTCCTTGTGTCAATGCAGTCAGGTGTCTGATGGGCCACCTACATGGTGCTTGTGACTACTACTATGTTGCCGAGCTACTTTCATGGCAGCTGTGGCTGTTTTGGTTGCTGTAGAGGATGATCAGCATGAAAGGGTTGTTTTTAGAATGCCCTTGCCTCCTGTTGGATAGTGCAGGCTGCCTGTGGCTTCTGCCTGGGATCCTGTGCATGCTCCTGTCTAGTGTCAGGTGGGGAGGGCTGCTAATAGCTCTTGCCTAGGACCCTGGGCATAATCTTTGCCTGCTTCCAGGTGGTAGGAGCTGAAAATACCCACATAAACATGTGGATTTTGTTTACTGTAACAATCTATGTCAACTAATCTAAGATCATAAATTTTTGATTCATTGCGTTTTTTTTTTTTTTTCTACTACATTTTATCACTATTTTCTATGGTATTTTAACCAAATTTTAACTAAAGACCAAAAAAAATAAAATAGCTTTGTTAAGGAACCAGAAAACATAGATAATGGGCATCCACAAATTCTTTATTTTTGTCTGTTAGAAATTAACTCCCTGAATGAATACTTGTACAGGTAATATCTGTACTTGTTTAAAAATTCACTCTATTCCCATCTTTTCACTTGAAAAATATTAGCACAAACTATTTTCTTTAGTCCTGCTGCCCTTCTAGTCCTCTATCATGTAGGATATATGATTTTTAAAAATCCAAAAGATGGGCAATCTCAAGATAGTAAATCACATAAAAAGATTCTGTAGATAGTATTCTAATGATGTTATGGAAGCCCCATAAATAGCAGGGATCCAGGATGTTTTTGTCTATCTCCCCACCTAACACCACCTTCTTTTTCTCTTCCTTCCTTAGTGATTGGTTTCCATCTTCTGTATCAAATTACTATTTCAGGTGGAATGAAAGATTATATGTGAAGGGAAGAAATACACACCTCCTAGCCATCTCATAGCTTTGACAATTTTTTTTTTTTTTTTTGCTGCTGGCTGATATGTGGATCCAAACCCTTGATCTAGACAGTTACATTCAACAAGTCTTTCTTTTATTCCTTTAGTCATCCTACCTGCAAGGAATGTTGT
>NW_007750884.1:4212-4932 GCF_000696425.1 Galeopterus variegatus | reverse complement strand
TATTCATGGTAGTGATTATCATTTTTCAGATTCCAGATGCAGGACTCTCTTGAGGATTTCTTGCAGGGCAGATCGTGTGGTGGTGAACTCCGGCAGCTTTTGTTTGTCTGAAAAATACACTATTTCTTCCTCATTTCTAGAGGATTGCATTGCTGGGTATAGTATTCTTGCCTGGCAGTTTTTTTCTTTTAGTATTTTGAATGTATTATCCCATTTTCTTCTGGCCTGTAGAGTTTCTGTTGAAAAGTCTTTTATTCCTTTAGTCATCCTACCTGCAAGGAATGTTGTAAAATATTATTAATTAACTGTGCTAAAATCAGTATTTCATTAGTCACATTCATCTCTTTCAAAGGGGGTACAATCACAAGGTCCTATCCACTTACTCTGCAAAATCTATAGTGTTTCATATTTTGGGCTGTCATATATTTGAAGAGTGAATAAATGAATTGCGTTTGTCTAAGTTGAAAGATATGTTGGTTTTTGTTTGCATTTGATGGGAGAGAAAAATAAAAGTTTAGGTTTCCATTGTACACTGCTAAAGATTTTTAAAAAATAAATAATAAATAATGTTTTAAAAATAAATAATGTGCCTGTAACAATAAAATATTTATTATGAAATAATAATTTCTAGGACTTTTACAAACAGAATAAACTTGATTTAAACTTTTTTTTTTTTTTTTCCTTTTTGTCTTTTTTCGTGTCCGGCAACGGATCGCAACC
>NW_007750884.1:2247-4127 GCF_000696425.1 Galeopterus variegatus | reverse complement strand
TGGGATCCGAACTCTCGGCGGGAGCGCCACCACGCTCCCAAGCGGCGCACTGTAGCAGTGCGCCATCGGGCCGGCCCCTTGATTTAAACTTTTAAGCTGAAGATGGTCTCTCTGATGTTGATAAACACTTTCATGAAATAGGTTAGGAGACAAGATACTGAGATCAAAAGATATAAAAAAATCAACTGTGTCATGTTTAAAGTATACATATGTTCTTTATCATTGTTACTAATAATATTGCTAGTCATTTGACTTATATGGTTATAATACGTTCTAAATACTCTAATCCATTTGTTATTAGTGATTAGTAAACTATGAATTCTATCCACCACCATGCTTTTCTCTTATATAATTATTGTACCATATGAACTTTCGCCTATTGTAAGTGCTCTAATAAATATTATCTTTTGGGTGGTCTTTCTGTAATATTCTTAATGTCTTTGAGCTTTCTTTACATATTTTTGTCTTTGAGTTTCTCACTTCTCCACTCCTCCCATCCTTGTTGTAGCAAGATGGGAAGGGAAATGAAGATAAATAACGATCGTCCACTCTTTAACTTGACAAACGTTATCTACTAAACAACCTACAGTTTCCTATGAGTGGAGACATAATGTATAAGACATGGTGAACAAAGTTTCTAGTTTTGTTAATTTTCTGGATCTCATTCAAAAACCTACTCTTCTTTCTCCCTAGGTGTTACCTCTGGATGCTGCCTTTAGTTTATGCAGCTACTTCTCTCTTCCTTGCTAGTATTGGCTTCGGTGCGGGGGAGGGGGGAAACATTACGTCTGCATATGTGTGTAGTTAAAAATACGTGTGTGTGTGTATGTGTGAGAGGGAAGAAGAGAGAAAGAGAAAAAAAAATCTTCCAATCTTCCAATCATGGCATAATTTTATACTTTCTAAAGTATATGTTCTCTAAAACTCAGGCCTTGAAAATGTTTGCTAAAACTGCTTAACATCTCAATGTAAGCAACAATAAGCAAAAATGCCAAATGATAATTGAAGTGATACTTATTCTAGATTTAAAAGTATGAAATTTATCAATTATATTGCCTTTTATATTGCCATGAGTAATTTGATTGCTCAGCTTTTCCAAATGAAGTTAAAATATGATGAATTATATGCTGTTTTTAAGAAAAATATATTTGTAAGTTGTGGAGTGTTTTAAAAATAATCAACTAAAAGTCTCGTCATATGTTAATTACAATGAATAAAACCAAAACAGTTTGGATGAGCATACCTTGTAAATGTAAGTTTTCAAAGCAATAATCACTCCACTTTTATTATTTAAAAATATTTTCAGTTATAGAAGTGATTTCAAACTGAGAACAAAGACATTCTTCTTCAATGCCTTAATCTAACTTGTATAACAATAATAAATATAAAAATCAGAAAGGAGTTTAATCTCTTCTGATTTTTAATTGTTGGAAAACATATCAATCTGTTAATAAGAATTTCAATATTAACAGGATTTTCAGGGTTTTTAAAGTAGCTTGAAAGCTAGTCATTTTTTTTTTTTTTTTTTTTTAAAGATGACCGATAAGGGGATCTTAACCCTTGACTTGGTGTTGTCAGCACCACGCTCAGCCAGTGAGCGAACCGGCCATCCCTATATGGGATCCGAACCCAGGGCCTTGGTGTTATGAGCACCGCACTCTCCCGAGTGAGCCACGGGCCGGCCCGAAAGCTAGTCATTTTACAGAAATGGTTAGGACTCAGGTGGATATGATCGTTGGTATCACTATTTCACAAATATGCAAAGCGAAAAAAAGAACAATATATTGAAATACTTTGCACACAAATATCTACTCTCTACAAAGACTTATGTCAATGCTTTATAAAATTATATTATGGATCAACCAATTCAGAGACATGCA
>NW_007750884.1:0-665 GCF_000696425.1 Galeopterus variegatus | reverse complement strand
AGTGTAATGTTATGTATTCATAAAGTATTTGCAAGGGTAAAGTTTTGTTTACATGAGATTTCCTTCTTTACTGCATTGTTATAATTCCCATGTTTGATACTACTACTTTTGTTACTATAGTAGCAATAGTACTGTGGGGGACTTGCAGCTATATTCAAAGAGAACAAGCATAACCATAAACAGATGAAAATACTAGTCTGGCTTTGTTTTGTGTCTCTGAATAAATCTCAGCGGGAAAAGAAGCAAAGATTAATAACTGTCTTGTCAGCAAGATTGACTGAAACTTCTTAGTGGCCTTAGAAATTTGGACTAGATTTTGACAGTATCCTTGTCATCAACAGAGGGTCATATAAAATGCCCACAGATTAGTCAAAATAGATGTTACATAATGTAGACAATGTGAGTCAAGTTCTTAAATGATTCTTAATTATCAGTTTAGGTAATTCATTTGTTCATTTATTCTTTCATTCCAGGAACCTTCATTTTTAACTGAACATGTAATATGCATTATGTACTGTTCTTGACAAATCGAGGCTAGCAATGTATCAGATAGCTAAGGGAGGTTCCTTTAAAGATTCTTCTACTTTCAGAAGTCAGACAACAAATTCAACAAAACCAAAGGCAAATATCTAAACAAGAACAATTTCAAATAAGACTAAAATACT
>NW_007750883.1:0-9702 GCF_000696425.1 Galeopterus variegatus | reverse complement strand
TTGCTAAGATGACACCATCTCACTTCTGGCTAAATCTTTGATTGAGTTTATCACACACGCCGATAACATTTTTTGTTTTTGCTTTTGGTTGCTGACCTGTATGGGGATCCGAATCCTTGACCTTGGTGTTATAATACAGTGGTCTAACCAACCGAGCTAACAGGCCAGCCAGCCAATAGCTTTTAAGTGTGTGTGTGTGTGTGTGTTTAGGTAGAAACTGAGAGAAGACTTGAACTTCATGCTTGAGTTGACACGAGGTGGACCAGGTGGAGGTTGTATGAGACAGAAAGATGATCCATAAACTGAATGGATGTGTCAGGGGCTGGAATTCTGAGCTACAGATGACCATGGGAGTATTAGCCGCCCTGAAAATTTGCAGGGAAAGCTTCGGACTTCCCCAGGTGTGGAGTGAGAGGCTTAAGGTGTTCTTACCTAGATGACAATATCCAGGGACATCTGGGTAACAACTTATAAGGCGCCAGGCATTCACCAAGGTCTCAGCAAACATTACTTTCACTCCTCCATCCTAGCCCCTTTCTAACCAAATGTAAGCAGGCTCTTAAAGCATTTTATTTATGAACCACTATGCTAAATCACTCAAAATGTGCTATTTGCAGTATGTGCTGTAGAACAGAAGGTAAGATGAGGTCTGTGTTTCCCAGCACTTGAGGTTGAGATAGGGAGACAAAGCTAGTGCAAGGCAGGACGAGCTCAAAGGCCAGGTGTCATGGTTCAGGCCATTAAAGCTGTGGAGTTGCATGGTTAGTTGATGCCCTGAATGTTTTCAGCCTTCCAGAGGCACTGGACAATATGAAGCTATTCTCTCAGTAGGGCAACGAATTAGTCAATTTAGGTAATTCTATAACACACAGCCCCCAAATTTCAGTGACTTAATCTCACAGAGGTGAATTTCTTGTTTATGTCCCAGTATAATGTGGATCAGCTGGTGTTGGGGGCGGGGTGGGGAGCTCTGCTCCACACTGTCATTCAGGGACCCAGATCCTTTCTTTCTAATTGTCCCTTTGTCCCCTCAGGCTTCAGAGACCTCTGCTGGGTACTCTTCATCTGACTGGCCAACAAATGAAGAAAAAGTGTGTGGAGGAGTATCCCTCATCTTGGTTGCTTCTGTCTAATAGTGGTTCACTACTTGCAGTCATATGTCTGTGCTGAAGATTGGCCATGTACCATCATCAGGCAGGAGAGATGGAAAATGTGGTTTAGCTGAGACCCAGGAAGGGGAACTGGGCTAGTAAGCATCTACATTTTAAATAACCCTTGCCATTGGCCAGGAGAAGGAAAATAGCATAATTACATAGGAAACTTTCTAAATAGACTGTCAAAACCTGGGTGCAGAAAAGTTTCTTGACAATTTACTTCATAAGAGACAAATTAAGAACACAAATGAAATGGTAAAGGCATTAAATCTACTTTATAGCTAGTGCCTGATGTTAAAAGACCCCACCAAGCCTCTTTCATTAACATTTGTGATTTATTTATAGACATAATTGTGTGCATGTTTAGGTGGTAAAAGCAGCTTCTTCCAAATGGGCTTCTGGACCAAGCTGAGTTCTAAGCAACTTTTATCATTAGACTAACACTGGTGAAGCTATAGTTCCTTAAGCTGAATTCATGGGCTTTGAGGGCATTCTCAATGTAAATTTTTTGAAGAAAAATGAAATGTAGGGTGGAAAAGTATGGAGTAAGGGTAAGGGCATATGTTTTTTCCCCTGCTTTTTTGGGGATAGATCAAGTATTTATTTTAATTCAAAGGATAATTTTCAAAAACAAACCCCAGTGTTAGCTATTGTAGATATGAGAATGAACAATCCTTATTTCTAATCCTGATAAGAGAATAATTGGTTTGAATAACATACAAATAAGAGGCTTTTGAGTGGGCTAAAATAGTATGGTTAGCCAAACTTTATCATCATCAAGCAAAATGTAGCACAGGCATCTTCCTACTTTTTGTGGCTGAGCTTGAGTATTTGAAAAGCTTACACAGGCAGTGGAATAAAGTAGGTGAGTGAGAGAGGAATTCTATGAACAGTTTATAAACCATATGTACCATTTTCAAAAGAATACTGACATCTTGGGGTAAAACCTTCCAGTTCTGTTGTGTGCTAGTCATATGCCATTGCTTGAAAGTATATCACCAATACAGCCTTGAAATATGAGATTTCTTTTAATTAACATCCTCATGAACCTTATCACCAGGTTCAATGTGATTTTTTTCTTGATATATTCACTCTTTTGCCTGAGGCTGCCTACAGGAGGCCATGTCCCAACTTTCCCATAAAAATGACTTCCACATTCCACATCCCAATTACTCTGAAGGACCTGCCCAAGATGCCTATAAAACCCTACTACAGTCTACACCACCTTCTAACTAATATTCTACATGTGTTTTTGATCATTGAATCAGATTTTCAAAAGTCAGAATGGTTTTCCACGTGGAGTTTGAGTAAACATATAAACCTTTGTTATTTATATACATGGTTCAAAAAATAACATATGAGGCCAAAGTTGTAGAAAGAACATTGAACTTGGAGTCAGACAGGCTCAATTCAGCCACTTTTTCTGTGTGACATCGGGAAGGTTAGCTAATCTTTTTGAATCTCAATTTCCTGATTTATAGTTACCTCCGGGGTTACTGTGAGACTCATGTGAGCTAAAGCATGCCCAGGGCTCACACGGTGAGGTGCTTAGAGTAGGTGCTCAGGAGATAAACTTGCTCTTAACTTTATTCGGTGCTCGTAGGTACCAAGGAAGAAACACATTCAGGTCAGACTGTTATTGAAAACGCTTTTGGTTACAAGTGACAGCAGCTTACATCAAACTGAGTTAAACAATATAAGAAATTTATTGGCTCATTTATCTGAGAATTCTTGAGGGGTGACATCAGGCATGGTTTGATCCAGAGGTTCAGAAGGGTTGTAGGTCCATTTCCCTGGAATTCTCTTGGTTCTGCCCTCCTTCCTGTTTTGGCTTCATCCTTGGCTTGGCTAATTTCATATCACATGGTTGCCAGCCTTTCCACGGCTACAATTTTTTCATTCACATCCAGAAGAAAAGACAGCTTTTCCTGCCCCAAACATCAAACAATAGTTATGAACTTCTCTATCACTGTGACTAGGGAAATCTGATTCCTTGATTGCCTGGGACCCATCAGGACAAACTTCTAGAGATAGAGAGTGCAGTTAAAATTTCTCAAACCACAAATCCAGGAAATTTCTTGTCTTATTAAGAACAAGAGGAGGAATGGATATTGAGGCAATAATCTACTGACAAATCCTCTCCTCTGGGTTCTTACCATACCATGTACTTCTTTCTTTCCATGCACACATCTCCAAAATTCCATGCCTACCTGAGCCACATGTACCTCTTCTTTAAAGGGAGATACCCCAAGTCTTGTTTTGAGTTCCAAGTCCAAGATTTGTGGCTGATGTGCCTTCTTCTAGGTCAGTTTCTGATGGAGCTCTTCACAGTTTGGTAACTTGTAACTAAATGGTATTATCCACTCCTGTGGAAAATCCTGCAAATTGTCTCTCATTATCCAATCTCCCAATCCTTCCTTCAGTAATAGAACTCCTGAATTTTAACTGGCCTAGCTAGACACTACACTTCCCAGCCTTCCTTGTACCTGGGTGTGGCCATGAGTCCAAATTCTCAACAATGGAATGTGAACAAAAGTCGCTTGTGCAACTTTCCCATAACATCCTTAAAATAAATGATTTGTCCTTTTTTTATTATTATTTATTTATTAAGGATATTCATGAGATACAAAGCTAATTGTCCCCCCTCCTGCCCATGATGTGAGGGCCAGATTCATTCTGGGGGTATACCCATTACCAGAAATTACTTTTGTACCCTATGTCCCCTCCCAATTATCCCTCAACCTCCCTCCCCTCCCCCCTCCCCTCCACTACTATTTGTAGCCCTAGGAATGTTCCCTCCCTCTGTAAGACCACTGCACTGCTGTGGTCTTTCTTTCCTTCCTTCCTTTCTCTCTTAGCTCCCACATATGAGTGAGCACATGCGTTATTTATCCCTCTGTGCTTTGCTTGTTTCACTCAACATAAGTTTCTCCAGGTTCATCCATGTTGTTGCAAATGGGAGTATTTCATTCTTTTTTATGGCGGAGTAGTATTCCATAGTGTATATATACCATAGTTTCCTTATCCAGTTATCCATTGATGGACATTTAGGTTGATTCTATATCTTGGCTATTGTAAACAGAGCTGTGATAAACATGGGAATGCAAGTATCCCTTTGACATGATGATTTCCATTCCTCTGGATATATACCCAAAAGAGGGGTTGCTGGATCATATGGAAGATCTATCTGTAGTTGTTTGAGAAACCTCCATATTGTTTTCCAAAGTGGTTGTACTAATTTACAGTCCCACCAACAGTGCAGGAGTGTTCCTGTCTCTCCACACCCTCACCAGCATTTGTTATTCACCGTCATAGCCAGTCTAACTGCAGCGTCCTATATCTCCTTTCTGTCTCCCTTCCTGAAAGGAAGAATGCCGTGTGGTGGTGAGCCACAACAACCTAGGGCATGGTTCTCAAAGAGTGGTCCCGAGCAGCCCAGGGGGCTCATTAGAAAACACACCTGCAGATCCTACCCCAACCTGCTGAATCAAAAACTATGGCACTGGGGCCCAGAAACCTGTTTGACAAGCCTTCCAGGGCATTCTAATGCACTCTGAAGTTTGAGAGCAACTGCCAATATTTGTTGTTCCCCTCCCCGATATTTGAGAATATTTTTGTTTATCACAATGTGGGAGAAAGGGAGGTGATGCTACTGGCATCTAGTGGGCAGGAGACAGGCACACTGTGAACATCCTACAACACATTAGGCAGTCACCTATGGCACAGATTGATCTGCCCTCAAAAGTCAATAGTGCCAAGATTGAGAAATCCTGCTCTAAGCGACGGTGGGACAAAGAAATCGAGGAACTGTGGGTCCCTGGCTAACCCTGGAGAGAACTGTCTACTGCCTTGGACTCTCTCCTACCTCTACTCTGCACTGCCAACATGGCAGCCACCAGCCACATGTGGCTATTGAGCACTTGAAATGTGGCTTGGGATGGGCTGTAAGTTGGTACAAAATATGTATATGTATATAAAATATCTCAATAATATTTTATATTGGTTACATGTTGAAATAATATTTTGGGCATATTAAGTTAAATGAAATGTGAGTATTATTATTGTGTTATTAAAATTAATTTTATCTTTTTTTTAATGTGGCTACTTGAGAATTTTAAATTACAAATGTGACTTGCATTACATTTCTTTTGGGCAGTGCTGCTCTAGACTGTTACATGAAAGAGAAATAAACCTTTGTCTTTTTTGAGCCTGTCTTTTAGTTTTTTTTTTGTTGTTGTTCCAACAGTTAAGCCTGTACCCCTTTCTATTACAGTCCTGTAAATATAAAATGGTGGAAGATAACTTCAAGAAAAGCTTTTATGTGAAGAAGTGGACAATGGGAAAAAATACTCAGAGGTCGCTGGTTCACTGCATATATCATATCCTGCTTGACGGGGACAGTGAGGCATCCTTGCCTCGACAATGTGCTTTCTGGAAGGATCTCCCTTGTTCATTATCCTTCTTGGCTCATTTGAGGTGGTATTGGTGCACGTGACCCTTCTGGGATCTGTACTTCTTTGGAGCTCATTACTTTTTGGTGCAAATTTGGGGGGCCTGGGAATTGCCTCAGGGGCTGAGTAATCACAGGCTGTAGTCAGCCAGGCTTGGGTTTCCTGGGCTGAACCGAATTCCTTAAAAACTTAGAAGGCTTCCTGTCTATTTGCCTCCCATCAATTCCAGGAACTGGTAATCAAAGCCAGAGTTCTTGTCTAGCCATCTCTGAGCCTAGGAATTCCTGTCTCTTAGCAACAGGCTTCTGTGCTCTGCCCTGCCAAGATAACCAGGGATGAGCACTTGGCCAAAACACAGCCTGCAAAGCAGCCGGCATGAGGACGCTGCCCACACGGATACCTGGCACCTCGTGGCAAAGGAGGGAATCGTTGGACTCCTCCTGCCTGTGAGTTTCCATCCAAGGCATCTGAGGAGTCTGTTGGTCAGCGGTGGCAGGAGCAGGGACAGCTGAAGCTGAGAGGTGGTGAGGTCCCATGGCAGCCAAGCACTGGAGTAGGAAGCGGTCGTCCCCCACTGCCGCTGCTGCCGGGGGAGCAAGATCAATAGGCAGGAGCGCTGTTTATGTCCTGAAGGAGGCTCCAGTTTCTGAGTATCGTTCTGGGCTCCATAAAGCCAGCTTGTGTCGCCAGCCTGGTGGGTTTCATAACCAAGAGCAGGGTGACCAATTTAGTGAGAAATCCTGCTAAAGAGTCGTTTTCTTGGCCTACACAATCCCACTCCCAGGGAGCACCTCAGTCCCAGACCCCTGCCATCTACTGCACTCCCTTCCTGGTGGGTACTTGTCAGGCACCCTGAGTCCCCCGCTCTTTGAAATGGACAGAATAAATCCCCCTCTTAGATTTGTAAGTAGATTTTTCTGGCAGAGTAATGAGGCCCTCTTGCCGTTAATCTTAGTAGGCTTTGGGGCTAACAAAATCCATTTTCTCAAGGTCAGAATTATTCTTAAGTGGACTTTGGGAAACATTTTAAGCTTTTTGTCACTCACGCTAAACAATTAAAATACATTTCTGGAATTTTTTTCTGGAGTTATTAGGAAGCCAGAATGAGGTGTGGCTGCCTTTGTATATTTTTCTTTAAAAAAACCTTGATATCAGGGGACACGGCCCTTCTTAGCTCTAGATCATGTTTGTATTTCCATGTACAGTGAACATTCCTGGTGGATATTTCTAGGAGAAAAGAAGAAGCAGTATAATGATGGGCCAAGAAAAGTAAAATGTTTTTATGAAGTAAATAGGTCAAAATTGAAAAAATAGGGATGACTGTGGCACTGGTATACCACCCTATGTATCGCCCAGGCAGCTGGGTTACTGGCTTTGTATTAGATTCTCAGACTGAATTCTTCTAATGTAAAACAGTGCATGGCAAATTTTCCCATTCCCCATTTTCTCTCAGGTATAGTGACATAGTAGGAGATGTCACTTTGAATACTCCCAAATGAGAAAGAAAGATGACAGATTCAGCTGCTGCGTGGTTCAAAGATGCAGGAAATGGATACAATACATGGTATCGTTTAGATTTAAAATAAGATTACTCAAGTGTTTAGTGTTACTTGCAATAAATATATTACATTTAAGCCTCAGTTTGAACCTAACCGTAACTGGACTCTTAACTATCTAGCTTAAATGACTGGTAACATGAGGCATTTCATAATTTCTGGTCCATTAGTTACGATCAGGTCCTAATTAACATCCCAGAACCTGGTTTTAGCCAATCTACATGGAAAGTTCGAAGCAGGAGCACAGATTTGGGCAGCCTGTGCCTCTAGTATGGTGTGTGTTATGTTGTAGTTTGTACTGCATTTTGGGGGAGTGGGGGGCAGGGCTGGACTGGTGGAGGTCATCTATATTTTCTTTCTTTGGGATTAACTGGGCAGTGTTTATTTTCTGGTCCAAAGATGCCCTCAGCATTGTAACACAGGGGAAAACCCTTCTCTGGGGTGGTGAGATTCTTATCTATTGATGGTCAAGGCTGAAAGCTTAACTCCACTTCTGCCCTTTCACTTCTGTGCCCGAGTGAGAACTGAAATTCTCACCTGCCCTGTATTCAGCCTTGTCTGGAGAAACCCAACCATACACCCAGCTCCTCCACAGAAGCCCAACGTGTTTCTTTGGAGCCCATTGTCTCTCTTGGGAAAAGCTAGCTGGTTTTTCTTAAACTTGGACTCATCAAGAGGTGATGTGTCTAAATGATTTGAAGGAGAAACATCAAAAGGAACTGACGGGCAGGGTCATGCCAGGTGGCGTTTCACTGAGCAACAGCCATTTAACTAAGGGGGGGACACCGGGTCTGAGAGAGATAAGGATCGCCTCAGCACTCAGAGTGCTGCCAGGCTGTAGAAAGTGATCTTTTTTTTTTTTTTTTCCTTTTTTTTGTCTTTTTTCATGTCCGGCAACAGGATCGCAACCCTCGGTGCCGAGCCTGCACCTCGCTCAGCCAGTGAGCGGGAACCGGTCTGTATGTGGGATCTGAACCCTCGACGGGAGCGCCACCGCGCTCTCAAGCGGCGCACTGTAGCAGTGTGCCACCGGGCCGGCCCGAAAGTGATCTTTGATGCAACTAAAACCAAATATATTTTAAAAAGAATAGCTCTCTCTCTTCAGTCTCAGTGTGAGTCTAGGTTCAGTGTTAGTGCCTTGCCCAGGGTAAGTCACAGCAGGCAGGACACCAGGACATACGCTTTTGAATGGACAACAGGCTCGTCCAATAGTATTGTATTCCCATGTTCCAAACTTTCACTGGAAACATGATCGTTGCAGTACTGACCACTAAGTCTTGTGCAGCTCCTTGCGTTCTGCTTGGCTTCCTTTTGGCTGGAGAGAGCTAGGATTTCCACCGGAAAATGTTCCTCTAGGCTGCACTTTGCCAGTGTTCTGAGGGGAGGATAAATGAGTGCAGCTACCTCCCTGCATGTGACTCCACACTCGACGTCACCTTAAATCAGTCCACTTCCTATCTCTACAGACACTGCGCCTGTTAGAGAGCCCACCACCCCTCACCGGGAAAGCTGCGGTCGTCCCACATCGGGTNAACCATACACCCAGCTCCTCCACAGAAGCCCAACGTGTTTCTTTGGAGCCCATTGTCTCTCGGGAAAAACTAGCTGGTTTTTCTTAAACTTGGACTCATCAAGAGGTGACGTGTCTAAATGATTTGAAGGAGAAACATCAAAAGGAACTGACAGGCAGGGTCATCCCAGGTGGCGTTTCACTGAGCAACAGCCATTTAACTAAGGGGGGGACTCCGGGTCTGCGAGAGATAAGGATCGCCTCAGGACTCAGAGCGCTGCCAGGCTGTAGAAAGTGATCTTTGATGCAACTAAAACCGAATATATTTTAAAAAGAGTAGCTCTCTCTCTTCAGTCTCAGTGTGAGTCTAGGTTCAGTGTTAGTGCCTTACCCAGGGTAAGTCACAGCAGGCAGGACACCAGGACACACGCTTTTGAATGGAGGACAGGCTCGTCCAACAGTATTGTATTCCCATGTTCCAAACTTTCACTGGAAACATGATCGTTGCAGTACTGACCACTAAGTCTTGTGCAGCTCCTTGCGTTCTGCTTGGCTTCCTTTTGGCTGGAGAGAGCTAGGATTTCCACCAGAAAATGTCCCTCTAGGCTGCACTTTGCCAGTGTTCTGAGGGGAGGATAAATGAGCACAGCTACCTCCCTGCACGTGACTCCACACTCGACGTCACCTTAAATCAGTCCACTTCCTATCTCTACAGACACTGCGCCTGTTAGAGAGCCCACCACCCCTCACCGGGAAAGCTGCGGTCGTCCCACATCGGGTTTCCCTGCATCCATCCTTGTTCCTCTCCGAATCTTCTCTCTGTCATGCTGATGGACAGTCTTTCTAGCTTGCAACTCCATCTTCAAACTCTCTTTCTTAAAACCCCTAAATAGCTTTTCATTGACTCTGTGATAAAGCCACAGACTCCCGAGATGGTCTGTAAGGCTCTGTTTGATAGGGTCTTGCCCCGCCCCCCCATACTCCCTCAGTCTCCTCTAGCTCCTTTACCCTTTGCCCTCAGACTGCAACTT
>NW_007750882.1:11666-13196 GCF_000696425.1 Galeopterus variegatus | reverse complement strand
GATATGTCTTGGAACTGGACACATTATTCCTCAAACAAAATTGGGGTTTTGACAGCGTATAATGATGAATTATCATTCTATGTGCAATAGAAATGACGTGTGCTTATGGGAGGGAAGGGAACTAACATTAGCTGAAGATCTGTCTGTGTCAGTTACTATACTATAAGCTTTCCCTGGTTAGCAGGAAAGAAGAGGGCAAGTATGATATTAAAGTAATAGTAATAATAATATTACTGCTATATTTTGTATTTCTTCTATTATCTTTAAATGTTTAAATGTGAATTAATTTAAAAACTTGAATGCAATAAAAAAATTGGTAAAAGAATGGTGAAAATCAGAAGCTATATTCAACACTTCAGAAGATTCTGCATTTTTAATTAATTCAATTGCTTTAGAGGACATAGGTATATAGAAAGTATGGACATAGGTACAATAAAAAAGATTCAAGAAAATATCCACAAGAGATTCACATTGTTGAAGGGAACCAAGTTTTGAAAATCTAACTTTTGGTACAAAGTGGTATATAAAAAAATGGAAATTCTAATATAAACTTAGATGAAACAAGCACTAATGGAAGTCTTTTGTGTAGTGTATTCTTTGTTTCCTTTCTGATACTTAGGTGGAGAGACAGAGAGAGTTCATACTCCTTTGTACTCAGTTCACAGAACATTACATTCGTGGGTCTATTCAGAACTATCCCTTTTGTATTTTATCTTACTCTGTTTTATATCATTCCATTCCATTTCATTTTACTTTATTTCTCCCTTCCTTCTGGTCAGCTTCCCTGCACCCCTCCATCCCTATATGTACCTGCCCTCCTTATTTAATATGCTCTGAAATATGTGTGAAACTTATCAAATACGGAGTGGTGTTGTTATGTATTTCAGTATGTATCATAATATTTTCCTCCTCTTTTTTTCTCAGCACTAAACTTTTGAGATATGTCCATGTCTCTGTATTTGTTTCTAAGTTATTGCTTCTTACTGGTCCGTGATATTCCATTTACCATATTTTACTTATGCATTTTCTACATAATGCTGTTTTGAAGCCTATGACAACTCAATGCTATAAAGAAAGGATAATATACCCCAAGTGGAATTAGTTTGTTTAACAGTCAGGATATGATGAGAGACCACTATAAGGGTTTAGAGGAGAAAAGGATTTAATACAAGTAATTAAATATTAACAAAATCCTTGAGCTTGAATAGATAATGTCAGGAAAGACTGCTGTTAGCTTTCAAGTTCCTTTCTAGCTTCTATGGCATCATGAAGGTGAGGATCTGGAGGAAACCTCCTCCAATGTTCACAGGTGAGTGACTCCCAGGAAGCCCACATCTGCCGAATCCTATACCGTTGTCTTGCTGGCACACTGAGTAGCTTCTTCCTTCCAAATCACATGTGTGCTTCTTGCTGGAATAACTAGGATGGAAATAATTTTGGAAAATGTATTCCCATATGTTTTAGTCCGATTCGTGTTGCTATGACAGAAATACCTGAGACTGGGTAATTTATAAAGGAAAGAGGTTTATT
>NW_007750882.1:8453-11397 GCF_000696425.1 Galeopterus variegatus | reverse complement strand
AGAGAGAGAGAGAGAGAGAGAGAGAGGAAGTGTCAGGGTCCTATAAACAACAAGCTCTCCTGGGAACTAATAGAGTGAGAACTCACTCACTACCGCTCCTCCCCCAGGCAGAACATTAATCCATTCATGAGGGATCCACCCCCATGACTCAATCAGTTTCCAACACTGCCACATTGGAGATCAAATTTCCACATGAGTTTTGGAGGGGACAACACATCCAAATTCTATCACCATACTTCCATTTTCTGTGATGCAGTAGAGAATATAGAAGAGTATGGGTATTACAGTTTGTTTTCAAAAAGCAATCTCTAGCATATTAGGCTTAAGCATGTAATATTTAAATAAATATTGCTTAATTAAATTATATAAATGTTTAGTCACTTTACACACTTATGGTAGTGACTGAAATCCATCTCTACCTGTTCATACAACTTATTAGATATGATACATATTTCTACCATTCACAGTATGTACAAACTAAGATCTTACAGTTGTTTTTAACCTGAATTTCTCTAATTTCTAGTAGATTTTAGTATGTCTTTATATGCTTATTAACCATTCAGGCTTATATTTCTGTTAATTGCTCATCAATATTCCTTGACCATCTTCTATTTTTTTCCTATTTTTATTTAATTAATTTATTGTCTTTATATGCTTATTAACCATTCAGGCTTATATTTCTGTTAATTGCTCATCAATATTCCCTGACCATCTTCTATTTTTTTCCTATTTTTATTTAATTAATTTATTTTTGTACTTAAGTCACATAATTTTTTGTTTTCACTTATGTACATACCCATGAAACCATCACCAAAATTAACATAATGAACACATACATTACCCCAAAAAGTTTCCTCATGTCCTTGTATAATCCCTTCTTTCTATTCCTCCCCATCACCCTTTATTTAATAAACTGGATTTTATTAAACAAAACCTTAAAAACAGGACAAACATCAAAATTATACAGGTCAATGAGCGATCTCAAAGGGAATACATCTAACCACCATCTAGGTCAAGAAATGGGGCATTAGCAATGCCCTAGAAAACCCTTTTATTTCCTCTTCCTCTTACTATCTCTTTCGTTCTCCCTAGTGGTAACTGCTAATTTTTCTATTATAACTAGACCTGTTAGGACTTTCCTGTAAAACCTTTTGGTGCATTTCTGTTCCACGTAGAAAGAATTACTGGTGAACAGGGTAAGACTGAGTAGGCACTACCAAACCATTCTCCAACTGGCTCTACTAATTGACACTGCCACCAGCAGTGTTTGACAGTTCTAATTGCTCAACATCTTCGCCAACTCTTGGATTGTTAGTATGTTTTTTATTATTGCCTTTGCTGTTACTGTTTTGTTTTTTTAATTGAAACAGTTTATTATACATATTTGTTGAGTACAGAGTTGACTATCAATACTTGTGTACAATAAGTGATGATATGTTTTAGATATTCATCCATTCATCCCTTGGCTAATTTAGAAGGCATAAATATGTTCTTCCAGTCACATTTCTCTTAACATCAATTAATATCTATTGACTAGAAATCATTATTAATCTTATGGTTTGTAACTTTTGCGTATTTTTGAAAAATTACTTCCCAAGCCTTTGACAAAGAGTCCCATTTTCAATTATTTTAAATAAGGTAATAAATATTTCAGTTTTAATTTCTTATATGGAAAATATAAATATAATCAATAACAACAGAAGCTCTTTAGGGACTTTAATATATGTTTAGAGTGCAAAAGGGTCCTGAGACCTTAAAGTCTGAGAATTGCAATCCTAAAATCTTTGAGTGAATATGCAGAATACAGAGGCTACTGCTTTTTTTTTTTTTTTTGAGTTACACATATATTTTTGCTAAAGAATTGAAATATAGGAATGGAGATAATAAAGGAGGAAGGATATATAAAAAGGAAGGGAAGAGGATAAAGAACACATTGCAAATGGAATTTTGAAGGGAGCATGTTGGTTTCATATTATCTCAATTGACATGTCTGATAGGCAATAATATCTCTCCCACAGGGACAAACAAACTACAAATAAGATCAGAAATCCACAACATCTATCTTCATCTACCTTCAAACCAAGTTCATGGACAACTTATTGGATAATATGAAATGTGGAAAGTAAAATCTATAGATGTTCAAGTTAAAAAAGTAATTCTTAACACTAAATTTCCTATACTACATTTTTTGGCAGTTATAAAGGCACAGCATTTTATTTCATGCCAGTTTCAAGAGCTTTACTAATAAAAATATAAATACATAAAAGTCATTAATTAAAAACCTTAAAAGTCACTGATTTTAAGAGTGTGATATATAGACACTGTATTTATGGCAGAGTAAGCATATTTTTATCTTTCAAAGATGAATAAAAATAAATGTTGATTGTAAAATGACCAGGATGCCCCAGAGTATGTACATAAGTCATGGGAAATATTAATATGCTCATCTTTTTGCCAATCTGATAACAAATAAGTAAGTTCATTTGATACTTATAATGTAATGTTACATTCATTTAATGATGCTATTAGTGATATTTGCAGTGATTGGACTGGTGTAAACAATTAGTGTTTAGGGTACTTGTTTCTCGGTAGAAAAAACACCTAATTTCACTAATTGCCTCTAGTTCTGCTTCTATTAACTGCACACTTTGTACATGTTAATAATCTTATTATCAGCTACTTCTGAGTTAATTAAAATTCATGTCTACAAGCATAGACCAAAATAAAAATATGTATTCTGATCAGCTTTTATGTGTTAAATAAAAATTTAGATGATCAAATTTAAACATTCATTTCTAGCAAGTACATGACTAATAGGAAGATGCATATGCCAACTTAACTTAGAGCCAGCTCAAAAGAAGCTGCAAAAATAATTTCATGTTATGATCATAAGATAACAATTAAGAATCATGTTGCTGGTCGTTTTTTTTTTTTTTTTTTTTTT
>NW_007750882.1:5389-6689 GCF_000696425.1 Galeopterus variegatus | reverse complement strand
TGTCATTCATTGCTTTTGAGGCACATTTCTTACCTGTAACACACCTGTGAATACTTTGAAAGTTCTAACGCCTAAATCAAAAATATTTGACTTTTGATTTAGACGTTTGGTTTTTGATTTAGACGTTTGGTTTTTACTCTCTCTTATTTAACTTGAATTTGAGACATTTATGCATGCCTTTCTCTTGAAATTCTCCCCTGCTATGCCTTCTTTGACACCCTTTTACATGGTTCCCGTCCTAACTACATGATATTGCCTTCTCAGTGTCCTATTGGTTCTTATTTCTCTATGACTCTAAAATGTGGTCTCCTTCAAGATTCCATCTTTGGCCCTGACCTCTTCCCATGCCATCATTCCAAAAAGAAAAATCTTACCTTTTCCTCACATCAGCTACCAACTATACCTGATTATTTAGAAAACAGCATCTGTAACCTGTAATGATAGGTACTCAATATATTTCCGTACAGCTTTCTTAAGTATTGCACAAGTGAATCTATGTCACCATCTCCAAAACTGAACTCATTATCTATGCCCCAAATACGTGTTCTCCATCTCAGCTAAACCCACTCCGTTTGAGCATGTTCTTCTTTTGTTTCACTCAGCACGAGGGACTGTGCGAAGAATCTTGCTTACTTGCCTGTACACTCTAATGACAGTTAGGGTAGTGAGAGCTTAGGGCTCTGTTAGAGTCTATTTTTTGCCTGTTGCATTCACCATGTTTACCTAGCTCTGCTGTCTTAGAAGGAAAGAGGTATTGTGGAATGACACTTTTTTGTTAGCCTCTCCTCTACCCAATTAGTTCTCAAGTTCTCCTGATTCCTCATCCTAAAATCCTCTGAATTCATTGCCCTGCCATATTCTTAGTTTATTTTTTATGATTCATGGCTTCAACTATTATAATAGCTCCTTAAATTATTTTTCTGCTTCAAGCCATCTACAGAATTATTTCCTACAGATTAAACTTGGCAGTGATTCCAATTACTTAAGATGATATAGAAGTTCTTTCTCTATACAACTGCTGCTTACTCCAATGTTATCTCCTGCTCTGCACTTTCCAGTGTCTTCATCATCTATATCTCTTTACTAATACTAACTTTTCTGAACACATAAATTGAGATAACAAAATATAGATATTGATATAAACAAAATATAGACATTGGTATAGATGCAGATATAGGCACACACACAAATATGTAGATGTAGATATAGACACAGATATAGAGATAGATATTTTTATTTTTTATTTATTTATTTATTTATTTTTTCCCTTTAAATTTTTATTTTGTCAATATACAATGCG
>NW_007750882.1:3494-4420 GCF_000696425.1 Galeopterus variegatus | reverse complement strand
ATTCCATTGTGTAGATATACCACATTTTCCATATCCACTCATCGGATGATGGACATTTGGGATGCTTCCAACTCTTGGCTATTGTAAAGAGTGCTGCAATGAACATTGGGGAATAGGTATACCTTCGACTTGATGATTTCCATTCCTTTGGATATATTCCCAGCAGTGGGATAGAGGGGTCATATGATAGATCTATCTGCAACTGTTTGAGGAACCTCCATACCATTTTCCATAGAGGCTGCACCATTTTGCAGTCCCACCAACAATGTATGAGAGTTCCTTTTTCTCCGCAACCTCGCCAACATTTATCATTCAGTGTCTTTTGGATTTTAGCCATCCTAACTGGGGTGAGATGGTATCCCAGTGTAGTTTTCATTTGCATTTCCTGGATGCTAAGTAATGTTGAGCATTTTTTCATATGTTTGTTGGCCATTTGTATATCTTCCTTAGAGAAATGTCTATTTAGCTCTTTTGCCCATTTTTTAAATTGGATTACTTGTTTTTTTCTTGTAAAGTTGTTTGAGTTCCTTGTATATTCTGGGTATTAATACTTTGTCAGATGTATATTTTGCAAATATTTTCTCCCACTAAGTTGGTTGTCTTTTAGCTCTGTTAATTGTTTCTATTGCTGTGCAGAAGCTTTTTAGTTTTATATAATCCTATTTGTTTATTTATCCTTTCGTTGCCCGTGCTTTTGGGGTCATATTCATGAAGTCTGTGTCCAGTCCTATTTGCTGAAGTGTTTCCTATGTTTTCTTTAATAAGTTTTATTGTTTCAGGGTGTATATTTAAATCCTTGATCCATTTTGAGTTGATTTTAGTATATGGTGAGAGGTATGGGTCTAGTTTCATTCTGCTGATATGAATATCCAGTTATCCCAGCACCATTTGCTGAAGAGGCAGTCCCTACCCCAGTGAATAGGTTT
>NW_007750882.1:0-420 GCF_000696425.1 Galeopterus variegatus | reverse complement strand
TTTCCTCCCTTTCTGGAATACCCATGACTCGGATATTTGAGCGCTTAAGGTTGTCTGATATTTCTCTCTGATTTTCTTCAATGTCTTTGATCCTTTTTTCTTTTTTCTCGTCTACTTGTGTTATTTCGAACAGCCCATTTTCAAGTTCAGAGGTTCTCTCTTCAAGTTCCGTTAGCCTACTGGTTAAACTCTCCGTTGTGTTTTTATTTCAACTCTCCATTGTGTTTTTTATTTCGCTGAATAACTTCTTCAGTTCGGCAAGTTCTGCTACATTTTTTTTTTTAGGACATTGATTTCCTTGTACATTTCCTCTTTCACGTCCTGTATACTTTTCCTCGTTTCATCTTGCTGTCTAGCTTAGTTTTCTTGTATCTCATTCAGTTTCTTTAGAATTATCACTCAAAATTCCTTGTCATTCAT
>NW_007750881.1:9071-9703 GCF_000696425.1 Galeopterus variegatus | reverse complement strand
TTACACAGCAATAGATAGCCAATACAAACACTTGTTACACAGCAATAGATAGCCAATACAACCACCTAGCACACAGCAATAGATTAGAAAGAGAATATAACCACCTGTTACATGGCAATAGATAGACAATACAACCACCTGGTACAAAACAACAGGTGGCCAATACAAGCACCTGTTACACAGCAATAGACAGCAAATACAACCACCTGGTATACAACAATAGGTAGCCAATACAGCCACCTGTTACATGGCAATAGATAGCAAATATAATCATCTGGTATACAGCAATACATAGCAAATACAACCACCTGGTACACAAAAATAGGTAGCCAATACAACCACCTGTTACACAGCAAAAGCTAGCCAAGACACCCATCTGGTATACAGCAATATAGCAAATGCAACCATCCGTACTCCCCCATTTTGTAAATTAGGAAACCAAGTCCCAAAATGGTTCAGGAGTTTCATTAAAATCATGTAGCTAGTAAGCAGCAGAGCCAGGAACTGAACCCAGGCCGTGTGCTTCCAGAATCTTCACTCGACCACTAATGTTATAAAAATAACCAGGGATGGATGGGTGGCTGGGTGAGTGGCTAGTGGCTGGGTGGGTGGATGGTGGGAGGTTGGGTGGG
>NW_007750881.1:4999-8412 GCF_000696425.1 Galeopterus variegatus | reverse complement strand
TGGATGGATGGGTGGGTGAGTGGGTGGGTGGGTGGGTGGATGGTGGATGGAGAGTGTGTGGGATGGATGGGTGGATGGTGGATGGAGAGTGTGTGGGATGGATGGGTGGATGGTGGATGGATGGGTGGGATGGATCAGTGGATGGTGGGTGAATGAACAACTGGATGGTCTTCTCCCTTCCCTCACTGAAGGGGTCTGTTGCTCGGGCCCAAGGGAGTCAAAGGCATGAAGAGGTCACTATGCATCTCACCAAATCATACCATAAGCCAAACAGTGTTTTGCTAAAAGCAGCCTCTGCAAGAATGTCTGTGTCTTGCTGAAGGCAACGTCTGGGTGGAAGGGAGGTAAACAATGAGTGGAAGACATGAGTTGAGAAATGATGCAACCGCTGCCAGCCTGGAACAGGCTTTTTTCAGATATGTCACTCTATCAAGTTCAGTTACAGGAACTACTAACTATTCTCTTTCTCTCTCAAAAGAATGTGAGGTCCTTAAGTAAACAACCGGGTGTTAGTCATTTTCATATTCCCAGTGCCTCGTAGAGGGCTTGTGGTAGAAAGGATGCTGATAGAAAGGGTGTCTCATAAAGTCTGTACCTGTGAAAGAAATGAGTGAATGAATGAATGAATGAATGAATGAAATGAGTTTATGATGATTAGCTCAGGGCTATATTTAACCATGAACTTCTTTAATATCTAATTTGCCTATAAAAATGATTATTCAGAGGCCAAAATTCTCCCTTCGCTTTAAAACAAGGTAAGGAAGGGGGAAAGGAAACCAATATTTACTGAGCACCTATTATGTTCCTGGCCTTGTATTGAAATCATGTTTAATCCCCACAGTAGTTTGGTTGTCCCATTTTTACTTTGTGAAGGGGAAACTGAGGCTCAGACAGCTAATGTGATCTATCCAATTCACAAAGAGCACCAGACTTCTGAATCCATCGTTTCAGACTCCAAAGCCCATTTCTTTGCTGGTCCCACTGTGATACTGTGAAATATATATTTGGTCTTTATCTCTATCTCCTGACAAACAAGGGGTCTTCAAACAGTTCATGGAAGGTTTTGTATTATCTTTTAATTCTATTTTTCCACGAACTTTTTAAACTACTGTGGTACAACTCTTAAAATCCTTGGAATCTCCGAAGTGACCAAAAGTGTTTTTTAATATGTGAATGAGTTGGCTGATGGCTAGCAGCCCCTAGGTAGCTTCAGTGTGGGGGATCCTCACTGCATAGAACAAAGTAGTCCCACCCACCAACCTCTAGGAGGGGAGAGGGACTGAACGTTAAGCTGACACCCAATGGGCAATGCTTTAATCAATCGTGTCTATGTAATGAAGCCTCCATAAAAACCCACAAGAACTGAGTTTGGAGTGCTTCCAGATAGCTGAACACATGAAGGTTCCTGGAGGATGGTGCACCTGGGGAGGGCACAGAAGCTCCACACCTCTTTCTTTATATCTCTCCCTATGCGTCTCTTCATCCATATCCTTTGTAATATACTTCATAATAAACCAGTAAATGTAAGTGTTTCCCCAAGTTCTGTGAGTCGTTCTAGCAAGTTAATCAAATCCAAGAAAGGAGTCCTGGGAACCCTGATTTTTAGCCAGACAGAAGCAGAGGTAAAACAAGTAGCTTGCAATTGGCATCAGAAGTGGGGGGCAGTCTTGGGGACTCGGCCCTTAACCTGTGACTCTATCTCCAGGTTGATAGTGTTGGAGTTGAATTAGAGGACACCTAGCTGGTGTCCGCTGCAGAACTGATTGCTTGCTTAGTGTGCAGGGAGAAACCATCACACATCTGATGTCAGAAGCGTGTTGTGAAAGTAGAGTGGGAGAAACTGTGTTTCCCACTCACCTACCATTCACGCCTGCTAAAGGAATGGCTGGGGGAAGGGAGGTGTGCTCGTGTTTAGAATAAGAGCATCTCATCCTGGTCCACTGCTGACAGCAAGGGGACTATCCACTTATCTCCTATATATTCATCCAGTCCACAAGTATTGACTGTGCCAGGCACTGCTCTGGGCATTAAAAGCAGCATGCTTGTTTGGGGTAGGGTTTAAGGCAGAGGTTTGTTCCTGGGGAAGCCCAGCACAGGTGCCTGAACTCCAAGCATGTGACCATGACAGAGCTCACACTGTGTAAATCAGCTTGTCTTCCCAAGTTCGAGCATGATCTGATATGGGTACCATCAGCTCCTTATCAGTACACGAGTTCAAGTTCATGCTGTAGTAAGCCCTTCATTTTCCCTTAGGAGAGGGAATGGGGCACAAAACTGCCCCATCTGCAGCGTGCTAGCCCCCTACATGCATGTGCCTCATTCAACACTGGAGTGAGCTACTAAGTTACTATTGCTTTCATCTTATAGAGGAGAAAACTGAAGCTCAGAGAGGCTAAGGGACTTTCCCCAGGTCATATCTAGGAAGAAGAGTAGCTGGAATAGAAACAAAGGGCATCCAGCTATACAGCCTAGACTCTTAAGCACAGTGCTGTGATGTTCACTGATGGCTTTGCAGAGCACTTTTACACATGTGTGCACGCACATACACGTCAAACCATGCTTCCATCCCCCATGAGTTCTGTACATGAGATCGCCAGAGTCCCCTACAGCCCAGCAGGAGAGCACTATTCTTGAATAAATTAGGCTGGAATCCTCATGATGGCCAGCATCCCAGAAAACTCCCTGTCTCAAGGAATAAAATGTCTTCTCCAGACAGGAAATGACCCCAAGCTTTGTTCCAAAGACGTTGGGCCCATAGTTTGGGAGCATGGGAGAAGCATTAAAGGACACTAAATCTGTAGGCAGTAACTCAAATATTGATGGGGCAGGGATATGGTGTAAATAGTGATTACTACTGATTACTAGTAGTCATAATTATCACTAGTAGCAATAATTAAAGCCTTCTTTGATGATAACTAACTACCAGACTTTGTTCTACTCACCTTACCTGTATTAACCCATTCATTCCTCATAGCAAGGCTGTTTTATGAATTTTAAAGTTGAGGAAATACAATGAACAGAGGGATTAAGTAACCAGCCCAATGTCACACAGCCAGTAAAGGAGAAGAACAGGAATAGAACCCAGGTGATCTGGATGTAGAATCCACACTCTTGAATACTGTATCATGCTACTTAGTAATACGTATACAGGAAGGAGGCTGAGTATAGAAAAATAGAAACACACAGGAAGTGATAATTGGCACCTGTCACTCAACCCCAGTGTCAGAGAACAAGAGAGAATGGAAGGGGGCACATTGGGGTGCACGTGCCTCACGTAAGGAAGAAACCACTGCTCCTCCTCCACTGCTTGCTGCCTCATGGGAAGATGGCTGCTGTGTTTCCAGAGGTCCTGGCTTTCCGGAGACACCAGACACTCAGATTTTAGGTAAAATTCCCAGATTTTTTTTTTTTTT
>NW_007750881.1:0-856 GCF_000696425.1 Galeopterus variegatus | reverse complement strand
GTTCACCAAAGACACTTCCACAGCTCCCAGCCTGCCTTGGTTTGGTTGGCCATGTATCTTACTCTGAAAGGAGCAGAACACAGTGTGTCCCTCCAGGTTGAGGTGGCTAAGTATCCATCTTATCTCCCCCATGCGTGTTTTCAAGGCTGGACTTCAGGACTAAGGATTCCAAAATAGTGGAGCTGAATGATGAGCAGGCTGGATCCCCGAGTTACTGCTTGGAAGAGAGCCATCCCGGAAAGATGTGACACCCTCACCAGTTTGTATGGGTAAGATATTTTAACTGTGGTTAGGTACCGATTTTTTTTGGTTTGTCTTTTCTGGAAGCCAGCATGAATTAATTACCCTAGTTAGAACAGCAGGTATTGTTGTCATGCCCATTTCACAGATGTGAACACTGAGGCAAAGAGCATAAGCAACTCAGCCAGTGAGTGGCAGAGCTGTGACTTAAACCCAGGTCTATCTATCTTCAGAGTCTATGTTCTTCCTTTCTTCCTTCACTTTGTTCATATTTTTTGTGGCTTTCTTCACATTTTCCGTGATGGATTTCATTATGTACCAGTTCTGATGTTCAAGTAAGCCCCTGGGTTGGGTGAATCCCTCCTTTTCCATGAATATTTGGGGATGAGATCCATGTACTTTGTGTCCTCCCTGAGTGTATGTGAGAGCTGCCCACACCATAAATTCTACTTAAGATGCTAGTAGGGGTGTTCAAGAACTATTTATCTGTAATTCTCTTCTTTTTATAATCATATGCTACAATCACACCTGACTAAAAAGAGAGAATTAGTGACTAATAACCTTGCAAATTTTCTCAAAGCTTAAAGAGTTTTACTTTCTAAATATCAACAGCATC
>NW_007750880.1:0-9703 GCF_000696425.1 Galeopterus variegatus | reverse complement strand
AGGTGTCCTGCCTCTCTGACTGCCGGGAGTGAACTCCTCGGGGGAGGGTCCCTCAGCACACAATTCCTCTTTGACTCCCCCCCGCACAGGTCGGCCCTTCTGGGGGGCTCACTAGCACCTTCAATGTAGCTCGAGGGGTCTCCGGGATCCCCTCTCTCCACCAGAAATCAGTTAGGGGCTCTTCCAAACTGAGGTCCCCAGAGATGGAATCTGCCTCCTGGGAAGAGGGAGTTTATCTGGGGCCAACGCCCAGGGTGTGGCAGAGAGACGATCTGGGCGGGCTCCTCTTCCCTGACCCCCCGACGCTGGCTGGGGGCTCCCCACACTACCAGCCCCTTCTGAGATCCGCGGGGAGAGTGGGATTGTAGGCCGGTCCACAGGCCCCGGGGTGCCCCGCATCGAGGTAAGCAAATGGCACGTCTCAGTGCGGAGCCGAGCCTACCGGAATGGGTGGCCTGCCCTCACTAAGCTGTCCGTCTCTGCCCCCACCCGAGAAAATGGAGGCAGCTCTGCTGTGGGCGCCTAGCCTGGTGTGGTAGGCAGGAGCCAGGCAGGCGGGGAGCAGCCGGGCTTCGCCCCACAAGTGTGACTCACAGAGCTCGCAGCGTTGGGCCAGTCCGGCGCGCCTCACTCCGTTTCTGCACCGGTTCCGCTGGCTTTCCTGGCCTTTGTTGACTGGGCCACTCTCCCGTTCCCGCAGCCGGGCTTGGGTGCTCTCAGGAGTCCTCCTCTGTGTCGGCCCCAAAACCTCGAACCTGCTGCCGCTTGTTTGTCGATGCAGGATCGTTGTTGAAAGAATTATTCGCCTTTTGTTGCTCTTGGAAATGCAATTAATACTCTGGTATCACAGCGCACAGCTCTCAGGATCGCGCTGTCTCCTGGCACGGCCGCTCAGTCTTTACCTTTTGGAAACTTGCCTGGGCCTGGGTGGTCGCTCTTGGTCTCTTCTGACACTTCCTTTAAATTGGAGTCTTTAGTCAATTAATGTCTGGTGTAATTACTGATGTATTACTGAGATTAGATCTACCATTTTATTATATGCTTTCAGCTTGTCTGGTCTATTTTTGTAACTCTCTTCTTTCTGGCTTTTTTTTTTTTGATTATTTGAATATTTTGTAGAATTTTATTCCATTTTAATTTTCGTACTGACTGTTTAGTATACTTCTTTGCATTATTTTTCAGTGGCTGCCTTGAGAATTATGCTAAAAATCCTTATGTTTACACAGTCTACTGACAGTCAACATCATACTACTTCATGTAAAATATAGATATCTTGCAACTCTATATCCCCCATCTTTCATGTTTTTAAGCAGATGTTTTATGAATTAGATCTACATATGTGATAAACCAATAGAACAATATTATAAATTTTGCTTTAAATAGTTGTATAGTTTATAAAAAGCAGAGGAGAAAATCAAAATGAAAATATCTTTTGCATATACCTAGATATTTACAACTTCCAATACTTTTTTTCCCTGAGGCTCTGAGCCTTCATCTGGTATGATTTTCCTTTAGCCTCAAGAACTGACAGCATTTTTCAAGTAGTGGAAATCTTCTGATGATAGTCTTTTCATTTTCTCGTACCTGAAAATGCCTTTATTTCACCTTCATTTCTGTGTTTGTTTTTTTTTAAAACAGCTTTATTGGGCTATAATTGGTATACAATAAACTGCACATATTTAATATATGCATATGCAATTTGATGAATTTGAACATATACGCATATACACATGAAACCGTCACCAATCAAGGTAATAGATATATCCATCACCTCTCACGAAGTTTCGGTGTGTTGTCCTCCCAGAACTCATGGAAATCTGATCCCCAGTATGGCAGTTTGGGTCACAGGGGTGGATCCCTCATGAATGGATTAATGCTCTCCCTGGAGGGTGGGATTAATGAGTGAGTTCTCACTCTATTAGTTCCCATGAGAGCTGGTTGTTTAAAAGACCCTGGCACCTCCCCCCCTTCTTGCTTCCTGTCACCATGTGATCTGCTTGTACCTGCCTACTGCCTGCCGCTTTTCTGCCATGATTAGAAGCAGCCTGAGGTCCATGCCAGATGCATCCATCCCAGAATCATAAGCCAAATAAACCTCTGTTCTTTATAAATTACCCACTCTCAGGTATTCTGTTATAGCAACACAAAACAGACTAATACAACCTCCAAAGTTTTCTTGTATTTTTTCTTGTGTGTGTGTGTGTTTGTGTGGGTGGTAAGAAAACTTAATGTGAGATCTACCCTCTGGAACTAATTCATCTTTCATAACTGAAACCTTATACTGATTGAACAACTATTCATTTTCCCCTCCCCAGCCCATAGTAACTGCCATTCTATTCTCTGCTTCTATGAGTTTGACTATTTTAGGTACCTCATATAAGTGGAATCACACAGTATTTATCCTTCTGTGACTGGCTTACTCACTTAATATAACATCCTCCACATTCATCCATGTTGTCACAAATGGCAAGATTTCCTTCTTTTTTAAGGCTGAATAATATTCCTTTTCATGTTTGCACCACATTTCCTTTATCCATTCATCAGTTGATAGAAATTTGGGTTGTTTCCATAACTTGGCCATCATAAATAGTGCTGCAATGAACATGGGAATGAAGATACCTTTTCAGAATCCTGATTACAATTCTTTTGGGTATACTCATATATCCAGAAGTGGGATTGCTGGGTCATGCAGTAGCTCTATTTCAATTTTTTTAAGAAACCTCCATACTGTTTTCCATAGTAGGTGCACCATTTTACATTCCCACCAAATGTGTAGAAGGGTTCCAGTTTCTTCACATCCTCACCAACTCTTAGCTTTCCTTCCTCCCTCCCTCCCTCCCTCTCTCTCTCCCTCCCTCTCTCCCTCCCTCCCTGCCTCCCTCCCTCCCTCCCTCCTTCCTTCCTTCCAATAGCCATTCTAACTAGTGTGAAGTGATGTCTCATTGTGGTTTTGATCTGCATTTTCTGATGATTAAATCTGTTGGTCAGTTGTATGTCTTCTTTGGAGAAATGTCTATGAAAGGGCTGGGCCCGTGGCACACTCGGGAGACTGCGGCGCTGGGAGCGCAGCGGCACTCCCGCCGCGGGTTCGGATCCTATATAGGGATGGCCGGTGTGCTCACTGGCTGAGCGCGGTGCGGACAACACCAAGCCAAGGGTTGCGATCCCCATACTGGTCACAAAAAGGACAAAAGAAAAAGAAATGTCTATTCAAGCAAGTCCTTTGCCCATTTCTAAATCAGGTTATTTGTTTTGTTGTTGTCATTGTTTATTTAATTATAGGAGTTCCTTACGTATTTTGGATATTAACCTCTTAGCTATATGGTTTGCAAATATTTTATCCCATTTCATAGGTTGCCTTTTCATTCTATTGATCATTTTCTTTGCTGTATAGAAACTCTGTAGTTTGATATAGTCCCTTTTGTCTATTTTTGCTCTTGTTGCCTGTGTTTTTGGTCTGTGTTTTTGGTCATTGCATAAGACCAATGTCAAGAAGTTTTTTCTCTCTGTTTTCTTTTAAGAGTTTTATAGTTTCAGGTCTTATGTTTAAGTCTTTAATCCATTTTAAATTGATTTTTGTGTGTGGTGAAAGATAGGGGTCCTCCAATTTCATTCTTTTGCATGTAGCTGTCTAATTTGTTGAGGAGACTATCTTTTCCTCATTGTGTGCTCTTGGCACTCTTTTCAAAGATCATTTGACTATACATCCATGGGTTTAATTCTGTGTTCTCTATTTTATTCTTCTGGTCTGTAAATCTGTCTTTATGCCACTGCCATGCTGTTTTAATTACTATAGCTTTGTAGTATATTTCAAAATCAGGCAGAGTAATACCTTCAGCTTTATTCTTTTTGCTCAAGATTGCTTTTTCTATTTATTGCCTTTTATGGTTCTATATGAATTTTATGATTGTTTTTAAAACTATTTCTATTAAAAAATGCCATTAAGATTTTGATGGGGATAGCATTGGATCTATAGATAACTTTGGGTAATGTAGACACTTTAACAATATCAAGTATTTTAATCCATGGACATAAAATGTGTTTCTATTTATTTGTGTCTTTAATTTCTTTGGTCAATATTTGTTAGTTTTAAGTATAGAAGTATTTCACCTTCTTGGTTAAGTTTATTCCTAAGTATTTTCTTCTTCCTGATTCATTGTAAATGGAATTGTTTTCTTAATTTCACTTTTGGATTGTTTCTTATTAGTATATAGAAATTCAACTGATTTTTGTGTGTTGATTTTGTGTCCTGCAGCTTAACTGAATTTGTTTATAAGTTCCAACAGGTCTTTTTTTAATTTGTTTTTTTAAGAATATTTAGGATTTTCTACATATAAGACTGTGGTATCTACAAACAAAGATAGTTTTACTTCCTTCTTTTCAGTTGGGATGCTTTTTATTTCTTTTTCTTGACTAATTGCTCTTGTTAGGGCTTCCAATATGTACTATGTTGAATAAGAGTGGAGAGTGGGCATCCTTGTCTTGTATCTGATCTTACAGGAAAAGCCTTCAGTTTTTCACTGTTGAGTATGATGTTCACTTTGAACTTTTCACATATGGCCCTTATGATGTTGGGACAAATTTATTCTATACTTAGTCTGTTCAGAGTTTTTATCAGGAAAGGATGTTAACTTTTGTCAGATACTTTTTCTGCATCTATTGAGAAGGCCATGTGGTTTTTATCCTTCATTCAGTTAATTTGGTATGTCACATGAATTGATTTGTGGATATTGAACCATTCTTGCATCCTGGGGATGAGTTCCACTTAGTGATGTTGGATGATCCTTTTAATGTGGTGATGAATTTGGTTTGCTAATACTTTGTTGAGAATTTTTGCATGTATGTTCATCAGGGATATTGGCCTGTAGTTTTCTTTTCTTGTAGTGTCTTTGTCTGGCTTTGTATTGGGGTAATGCTGGCCTGATAAAATGAGTTTGGAAGTGCTCCCTGTTAAATTTTTGAAAGAATTTAAGAAGGGTTGATGTTAATTCTTTTTTAAATGTTTGGTAGAATTTGCCAGTGAAGCCATCTGATCCTGGGCTTTTTCTTGTTGGAAGGGTTTTGATTACTGATTCAGTCTCTTTGTTTGTTATTGGTCTGTTTAAGTTTTCCATTTCTTTGTGATTCATTATTGGTAGATTGTATGTTTCTAGGAATTTATCCATTTCTTCTAGTTTGTCCAATTTGTTGGCATATGATTTTTCAGACCATAATCGAATGAAAGGAGAAATTAATAACAGACACAAAGACAGACATAAAGTTTACAGATATGTGGAAATTAAGCAACATTCACTTGAACAACCATTGAGACAAAGAATAAATCAAAACGGAAATTAGGGAATACTTTGAGGCAAACAAAAATGAAAATACAACCTATAGGATGCAGCAAAAGCAGTACTAAGAGAGAAGTCTACAAAGAAAAATGCCAACATTAAAAAAGAAGAAAGACCTCAAATAAACAACCTAACTTTACACCTCAGTGAATTAGAAAAAGAAGAACTAAACTTAATATTAACAGAAGGAAGAAAATAAAAAAGATCAGAGCAGAAATAAATGAAATGGAGAATCATAAATCAATAGAAAAAATATTGACAGAACTAAGAGTTTAAAAAAAAATAAAATTGATAAGTCCTTAGTTAGACTTAATTTTTTAAAAAAGAGAAAGAAGACTCAAGTAAAATAAAAAATGAAATAGGAGGCACAGAATGTCTTTTATTATAAATTTATTTCTGATGTCAGAAATAAAAAGGATCATAAGAGAATATTATGAACAATTACCTTAATTTTTGGATATTTTTGCTGGATATAGAATTCTGGCTTGACAGGTTTTTTTCTTTCATATCACTCTAACATTATTCCAATTGTTTTTCTGGTCTGCATGGTTTCTTTTTTTTTTTTTTTTTCCTTTTTGTCTTTTTTCGTGTCCGGCAACGGGATCGCAACCCTCGGTGTTGCGCCCACACCTCGCTCAGCCAGTGAGCGGGAACCGGTCTGTATGTGGGATCCGAACCCTCGGCGGGAGCGCCGCCGCACTCCCAAGCGGCGCACTGTAGCAGTGTGCCACCGGGCCGGCCCATGGCCTGCATGGTTTCTGATGAGATGTCAGCTATTAATCACATCATTCATTATTTCTCTATATGCAATATGCCTTTTGCTCTTATTGCTTATAAGAAATGCATTTTTAATTTTAGCTTTCTACAGCTTGACTGCAATGTGCCTTGATATGGACTTTATTTTCATTCTGTTTGGTATTCATTTAGCATATTGTATCTGTAAATTCTGTCACTCATAATTGGGAAATTTTAAGCCATTATTTCTTCAAATATTTTTTCTGCTTTATTTTCTTTTTCCTCTCCTTCCAGGATTCCAATCTCATGTATCTAGGACTGTTTAATGTTTTCTTTATCCAACAGGTCAGTGAGGCTCTGTTCATTTTTTTCCAACTCTTTTCTCTCTATTCTTCACATTGGATGATTTCTGTTGATCTGTTTTCAAGTTTACATACTTTTTCCTCTGTCAACTCCGTTTGCTAAGTCAATTGTGTGAATATTTTACTTCAATATTGTACTTTTCAGCTCTCAAATTTCCACTTGGTTCTCTATTTCTCTGTTGGGATTTCCTATCTTTTCATTCTTTGTGAATTTATTTTATTTAATTTCATCTAGACTAGTTATAGTAGCTATTTTAAAATCCTTATCTACTAGTACAAAAATTTGATTCATCTTGGGGGAAGATTTGGTTGAATTTGTTTTTTCTTAAGAACAAGTTCCATTTTCTTGGTTCTTCATACGTGACATAATTTTGAATTGTATCCTAGACATTTTGAATGTTAAGCTATAGAGATTCCATATTCTTTTATTTTACTCAAATGAATGTTGTTTTTTTCTCATAGCAGGAAATGATCTTGGCCTTGGACTTGGACTTCAAATTCTGTTTTTTGGGCAGGAGCTCAGACCTTATTCAGATATTTTGCCACTCATTGAGCTGCTTTGAGTCTGTCCCACACATGTGTGTTTCAGGGTTAGTTAGAAATGTGCATCAACAGAATTTGGAGATTCTTTCTCTGGTTCTTTGCCTTCCAGATTCCCCCACTCCCTTCTACCATCATGGTTTCCCTAGCTTTATTTTAGTGTTTGCTCAAGCCAGAAACACTGCAGTTTTTCTGATTCCACCTCCACCACCTTGCCTGTTTCACACCATCTATGCTCAGCTCCAGGCTCAAGGATGTACAAATGAGTCTTAATTTATGCAGCTCCCCTCCCTTATGGTGTGCTCCCACCAGAATCTGTCTTCTTCCTTTCATTCCCCATTGCCTTCAGGTGGGTGCTGTTTGTATTATATCCTGGTTTTATAGTTCTGTTTTGTTTTGTTTTTTTAAAGAGGGAAATTTTTCAGTACTCTCTTTGTCTGTTATTCCCAGAAGCAGAAGTCTTTTTTCTTAACTTTAAAAGAATTGTTATGGCAATGCACATTGACTTTAGAAAAATAGACTTTAGTCAGATAACTTAAAGATAATCATTGTTGATATTTTCATGTATATGTGTTCATTCTTAGTCTATGCTTCAGAATATTTATTTATATACATAGCTAAAGATATATACATAAATACATCCCAATACATAAAGACATAAACAAACAAATATTTAGTGAGAACACACTGGTAACCTGATTATCTTTGCTTTAAATATCATATATGTCTTTCCATGTCTAGATATATACTTTCAAATTATTTTATGGTTTCCTTGTTTTTCTTTGATTGATTTATATAATTTATTATAAATTTTCATTGTATGAATGCATAATCTGTTTATAGTATCTTATTCAGTGTTTAGGCTGTTTCCAGTTTTTCATTATTATAAATAACTCTTAGGTGAACATCCATGTTCACATAATTGTATACATTAACTATTAATTGAATAAATTATTTTATTATAATAAATTCCTAGCACTGGTATTGCTTTATGAAAGACATACACATTTTTAAAGATTTAAATACGTTTAACAAAACAATCCCCATAAAGATTGTACTAATTTATTCTACCACAGTGTATGTAGCAGGCCAATGTCCAAGGTATTGGGTTTTAATCCCTAAAACCTATAAATATTGCTTTCTTTGGAAAAAAAAAGTCTTTGATGTGATTAAATTAAAAATCCCGAGCTGGAGAGATTGTTCTGCATTTTCTAGGTAGGCCGTAAATGAAATCACAAGTGTCCTTTGTAAGAGGGAGGCAGAGCGAAATTATAAACAGACAGAAGAAGAGGAAGCAATATGATCATAGAGGCAGAGATCAGAGTGATGTGGCCACAAACTGAGGAATGCTGGCAACCACCAGAAGCTGGAACAGGAATGTTACGGGTTCTTCCAAGAGCCCAGAGAGACTATGTCCCTGCCAACACTTTGATTCCAGTCCAGTGATACTGATTTTGGATAGCTGGCCTCTAGAGCTGTGAGAAAATAAATTTTTATTATTTTAAACCACCAAGATTGTGGTAATTTGTTACAGCAGCCACAAGAAACTAGTACAATGTATGAGAACAAATAGTTTCCTCTACCCTTATGGAAATCCTTTGTAGTCTTTAAAGGTAAAATTTAACTTTTTTCTATTTCATGATTCTTTGAATGTGGAAAAATCATAGGTTATCTCTATATTTCTTGGCTATTTTAAATCCTTGGTTTTGAGGTCTTTTGATGAAACAGCCAACTTGAACTTACTCATTTCTTTTTAATGAAATACTGCTTTTATAATTCTCTCTCTAAAATAAGAAACTAATAAGGATAGGCTAAAGGAAAAGAGATTAGACTCAGTTATCTTTGTTCTATGTATATTGTTCTGTGACTTTTATCAATCTTTATAAAGGTTGTGCCATTTTAATCATAAGGAGATTTCTGGAAACAAGTGTTTCCTCTTTCCTGAAGTGTGAATTTAAACTTCTGAAAGGTGGTAAAATACTTAAGAATTTTGTATCTATTTTCATCTTAACATTTTAAGAAAATCATTTGAGCAGAAAAGAACCACATAATTTAAAGATAGTTAAAAAAATTATTTTCTGCAGGAAACTAATGAATTATTTCTCTCACATTCCCTCTTTTTCTGTCACCCACACATGCACACCACACAAACACATACACCTAACCCTAGATAATGCATAAATGGGCTCACATGCCATATACTTTAAGAATGTAGTATTTTATGCTTGGCTTTAAAAATACAGTGTTTCCCTTTTTTGTTTGGCTTTCTCCTCCTTCTCTTCTTTCCTCCACCTTCTTGTTGCACATCACCAACCTTACCCACCCAGGAAACCCAAGTTAACAACCTGGTACATATCCTCTCATGTTATTCTCAATGGTCATATGGTCATATAAAAACATGGTTTCTAGGTCATTGATAAAAATAGGATTATATTATTACATTACATTTTTTGTATCTTTTAAGATTTATTTAACAGCACTCATGGATTTCCTTCTAAATTTATTATTGATTTAGCTCTAATTGATTCTTTTAATAGAAACACAATAATCCTTAATGTAGCTTGACCACAGTTTATTTAATCTATTATTGAAACACACCACTTACTTTCTAGTATTTTGCTGCCTCAAACAGTGCTGTTATAAACATTGTTGTAGGAGATTGAAAATGGCGACGGGTCTGGAGCACCCGTGTCAGGAAACAGCGCGATCCTGAGTGCTGTGTGCTGTGATACC
>NW_007750879.1:7040-9703 GCF_000696425.1 Galeopterus variegatus | reverse complement strand
GCTGGGGGCCAGGGCTTAGCAGAGGTGCTCTCTCCTGGGAGGTCAGGTCCTGAAGGTGAGGAATGTCTGGCCACCTGCCCAGCCTCACAGGCTGAATGAACCTGAACATCCCACGTGGCCTTCTCGAGCCCCAGCTCCCTCCAGGGAAGATCGTGAGAGCTGCCCTTGGTGCCTCGTAGGACCCTACTCTCCTCTCTTGGACACCCTCGGCCACTTCCCTACCCCAATCTAGGTCCTCCATGGCTCTGGGTGACCCTCACATCTAAGATGTTGGCTCATGAAGGAACTGGAGAGTTCTAACCCTGATCCAACCTCAGTAACAAGCCATGCCCTCCCTCTGGGCAGGTTTCTGGGGTAGTCTCTGTCTGTGTAAGAAAGGGTGTGGGAGTACATGATGTCCGATTCCCCTTCTCACCCTGACATTCTGTATCAGAGTCCAGCAAGCTCTTTCTCTAAGGGGCTAGATAGTAAATACTCTGTTTTACAGGGCATAAGGTCTTTGTACAACTACTCAACTCTACTTTGGTAGCACAAAGCAGCCATAGACAAGGTGCCAAGAAAAAAGAAAAGCACGTGCTTTGGCCTGAGGGCCATAGTTTGCTGCCTCCCTGGCTATGTAATAAGTGTGATGCTACTGCCCAGGGAACTGATTTTCGGTGGCCAAATGGACATTTGCTGGTTGCTTTCCTGACATGCCTTGCCCTGCCCTCCTGACCAGCAATACCCAGACTTCCCTTTGGGTCACTGCTCCTTACCCATTGTCTCCCATGTGGTTTGGGTGTAATGACCTTAAGCTGCACCCTAGGGTGGACCCAGAGGGGACTGAGACAGCATATTTCATCACCTGGACCACAGGGGTTCACTGGGGAGGAAAGGAAGGGGAACGCATAATACAATGTGGGTCAATGAGCTGTGGCATATTTGCTGGGCGCTCTCCAGAGGTATTTCCTCTTCTGTAGGAATATCTCAGAGAGAAGCTGTGGGTGTCCAGATGACGCTGGAGGCATTGTCGTGGTGGAAGAGGGGTAGCGGCCAGGAGAGAAGACTGACCCCGGAGTAGGGCAGAGCCAAGACACTCAAAGACAAATGGGGCCAGAGCCCTGTGGGCAATGGGAACCCCTGGATCAAGTCATACCCGAAGTGTCCCTAAGCTTTTCAATTATTAAGCCAATAAATTGTTGTGTTACCTAAGACCAAGCTAAATTTTCTGTCATTTACAATAAAAAGGATGCTAAACGACCCAATTAGGGAATTCAGAAAAAGAGGCACCCTCCTCCCCCACCAGGTCTCAAAGAAATGACTCTGCTGTGGTCAAATGGGAGAATTTCAGGCATGGATGAAGATAGCAGAGAAGGCACAGGAAGAAATTTGAGGATGGGGGATTCATCTTGAAGGGGCTCAGAGTATGTCACCCCAAAATGTGCCACTCTGGTGTAAGGATTATTTTGAGCTGAAGGCAATTGAGCAGGCACAGGACAGCTCTCTGCCCTTTCCCCATCTACCCAAAAACAGACCATTAATTCCCATTGTGGAGTAGCCTCCAGCTCCCAAAACCACACTTCCTACCCCAGGAAGGGGATCACAGCGTTATCACTAAAGAGGAGATGGCACTGAGGGAGTCTACACAGACAGACCCTACTAACTAGCCCTTATTTACCACTTATTCTCCCATGTATCCACCTTCCCACAATTGGCCTCCCCTAAAAGCTCAGAGCACTTTTCCTTTGTCTTGTCACTTCTCTACAAAGTGGTTGTTTTTGCTTAGATGCTGTATAAGTCCAAGTTCTAAACACTGAGTTTCTCCTGTGTGTATGCACAATGCATATGCTAATAAACTTCTGTTTTTCTCTTGTTAATCTGTGTTTGTCAGTCTAATTTGCAGGGCTCCCAGAAACAACCCAATTATGTAAGGAAAGACTTTTTTCCTCCCCTACAATCTGACGTTCCTCAGCCTAGCCCTCTCAGAGGCTGGATGCCCCAGGACCCAACTGTGGCCTGACAGAGATGGATGGACAGAGGCCAGGGTTGCAATGGTGATTTTTCCACCAGGTGGAAACAAACCAAGCCCCTGGGGCAAGAAGAGGAGAGAAACGGTCCACCTCCCCCATTCTTCTCACACCCAACATGAGATGAGAGAGCAGGGGCTGTCCTGCCTCTAGACCAGAATAAACCTCTAGGGTTCTGTGTTGGTCATGGTGAGTCAAGAGTTAAAAAGATCTATTCTGACACCTTGCTGGGGACCCAGACACCAAACCTTCCCCCCCCACCCCCCGCCGCCCCTGCTCTGCCCCAGCTCAAAAGGCCCAACTCCACACCCCTTTGCTCAGCTTTGCCTCTCCAAATGTTGTGTAAATTGCCACTCAGAAACTTTTGACAGGTCCCCCTGAGCTAACTGCAGAACCACCAAGAACAAGGATCATCTCAATCAAAAGGAGAAAGGTGTGGCAGCCAGTTAGGCCCCACATTATTTCAGTAAGTGAGCCAGATTAATTTCAATTATTAATTACAGGGTACAGACAGCAGAAATGTAATTATGAGCACCTTTTCTTTGTGGGAGGTGGCTGTCGGGGGATGAAATCTGAGAACCCCATCAAAGATAACCGAGTTCATCTTTCAAGCAGAGGCTGGGACAGTGGTGGTGGGGTTATTCCTTAGGCTGGGAA
>NW_007750879.1:5152-6356 GCF_000696425.1 Galeopterus variegatus | reverse complement strand
GCCTGGACTAGTCATTTTATCTGGGACTTAGTCCCTTATCTATTGATGTAGGATTATTCTGGAATTGGTTTTTCTCAAGATAGGGATGCCACCAGCACTTGGTGCTGACCTGTTCTTCCTGTGTAGAACTGTTTAACACATTGTCGGGACCGTACAATGGCCAGGGGGGCACATTTACTAGGGGTCCCTCCTGCTCCTCCCCTACGAGGTAACCACAGCCGCTATGACAACACCAAAGCATACACCCATCTTTCAACATGTCTCCCAGGGAGACAGCACCACCCAGGCTGAAAACCACTATGGTAGCCTTCCTAAGAGCTACGTGGCCTGTCTGTATCTCAGGGATCTCATTTGAGAAATGGGGATTTTAATGTGCCTTCCTCATTGGCCATGGTGATTAAATGAGATATGGCTTATAAAAACTAAGCACTGTGCCTAGCACATAGTAAGTATAACAGTCGCTACTATTATGACATATGGAACCCAGTATTTATTATCTAATTTTAACCCTGCGAAATAAATACTATTATCTCTGTTTTACAGAAGGGGAAACTGAGAACTTGAGAGGTTAAAATAACTTGCTGGACTTCAATAGTGGGTCAGTGTGACTTCCCAGCCTGACCACTTAACAGCCCATTTGTGGAGGACATGATGAGGACAGGAACTTACCGATGTGTGTTATAGGTTGCCTGTACTGGGGGTGGGACAGTCAGTGGCCAGGACTTTTTGCCATCAGGGCTGGAAGACAGGCTGGAGGTAAGGGCCGCGTCTTCCATATCTGCCAGCTGGCCACTTCTCAGGCACCCTGTTTGTAAATTCAGACTTGGGGTCTAGGAGGTCTTCTCCTCACTGGCTTCATTAGGATTGTGCTAAGGAGCAGGAAATAAGTGGCTGAGCTCTAGTGACCACGTCTGCAGTATGAAAGCTGGGGAAGGGAGTGTGGTCCCTGCAGGCTGCACCCAGGTGGGCTCAGGAAGGGCACTGGCAGGGTACTTCTGTTATTGCTTGGGGATGGCACAGAAGCTCTGTGTCCTGGGCTGAGGAAGGTGAGACAGGGGGTGTAGGGCCCCATAAAACCCCAAAGGAGACATTCCCTAAAACATGGCACATTTCTGGCTTCTCTTCCAGGTCCTAACATTCCCTCTGGTGCCAAAGTATGGCCTATCAAAATCATCACCCACCCTTCCGACCAATCAGCCACCGC
>NW_007750879.1:3024-3690 GCF_000696425.1 Galeopterus variegatus | reverse complement strand
TCTCCACCTCCCTACCTTCCTCTCTCCTTCCTGCCTGAACATGGGAGCTTCCCCCTCGTCAACTTTAGAGGACTCCCTCCTTCAATGTCTTATAAAAAACCTCAGCACTTTGTCTTTAGAACCCGATATCAAGCCTAAGCTTCTTATAAAGCTCTGGACACAAGAGTGGCCCCAATACCAATTAGATAATCAAAACAAATGGCCACCAGAAGGCACACTAGACCCTGATATTCTCTGAGATTTGTTTAATCTCTGCCAGCGCTAGAGAAAATGGAAGGAGATTCCCTATGAAGCTTTCTGCCTACTTGCCCCAAATCCCTCCCTCTGTCTTACCTGTTCTCCCTCCCAGGTTCTCTTCACTTCCAAACCCCCTCTGTCCTGGCCGCCTCCGTCATTCCCTACTTCTGATGGTTTTGACCCTGCGGATGAACCGCCTCTGTACAGACCACCTACTTCTGTAGTTCCGTCTGCCCCTGAATCACCACAACCCACTCCACCACCATCTTCTTCCGCCCCGTCATTTTCTGCCTCACCAGCTCAACTGCCATCTTCCCCCACACCTAACCCTTCCACTCCTCCTCCCCCTTTTAGCCCCCCCTTACTCGTTCTTGGGGACACCCCCCATCCTCCACTGTGGCTCCTCTCCGTGAAGTAGCTGGTGCTGAA
>NW_007750879.1:0-1433 GCF_000696425.1 Galeopterus variegatus | reverse complement strand
ATTTGCAGGATTATAACCCACTGTGATGTAAGACAAAGATCCAATTTTGTGTTTTTCCATAACAATTTTCCAAGCACCATTTATTGAACAGTCTGTTATTTTCCCATTGATTTGTAATTTTACCTTTATCATATATTGAATGTCCAAAATATATGTTAGTGTGTTTCTGGGCTTCCTATGCTGTTTCATTGATTTATTTTCCAGTTCTTGCACCATCCAACTATGTCCTAATTTCTATGGCTTTAAAATAAGTCTTAATATCTCATAGAACAAGTCCCACCACCTTCTTTTTAAAAATGGAACCTGATATTCTTGGTCCCTTGCTCTTCACTAGAGTCTCCCGGAGCTTGAAGGATGGAGTGGATGGTGTCTCACATCTGAGAAATCCAAAGGATGAGAGACCGGCTGGTAGTTGCTCTGAGGGCAGAGCAAAGGAACACATTAGGGAAATCCCACCTTCCAAGAATTTATCTGAGCAAAGTATAAAGATATTTCCCATGGCCTAGCTGTGGCCCATAAGAGAGTATTTGTCATTCTGGGGTTGTCTTAGATCCAGCTAAAAGGGCCAACTTCTAGAAAGAACTCAGGGTTTGCAGCCAAACACTGAGTTGCTAAGGGAAGACTCTGAGGAACCAGGCAGAAAAGATGCATTCTCCTGCATGAATGGGAAGACAGGTAAGAGGTTCTCAGAATTGGGAAGAGGGTCTCAAAAAAAAGTCCACAAAAAGGCTCCATGCTAGAAAAAGTCAGTGTTAAACTTCCACTGAGCCCAGAGAGCTCTGACACGAGCTCATGAAAGCACTGGGCAAGTAGGACCTTCCCCATGGCCTCCTCTTCCTTTTCCTGCTTCAACCCTAGAAGAGGCAGAGGCCGCCTCCTAAGTGCGTGGAGAGGAGGAGAAAACCTAGCGGAGGAAAACAGAGGAGACACATACACACCCCCGCTTCCCACTGCAGGCTCAGGTTGGGGCCAGAATAGGCTTTCACTTTGTGATGCTGGAAGTTTTGACTGTTACTTGGAACTTGACATCTCAATTCATAAACTTAGACAGTTTATCATGGTCAAAGGACTTTTTATTTGAAGTGACCAGAAAAGTCAATGACAGTTGCCAGAGATTTCATTCAGGAGCAAGAAAGAACTAGCCCCACAATTCAGCTTACAAGGGCAATAGCAGGAGAAAAATAATACTACTTCATGATTATATCCCATGAACGCTATTTATTTGAAGCATTGGCTACCTATTATTTTTAATACACTGCTTAGTTCAATTTAATAATACTTTATTTAGACTTTTTGCATCTGCATTCTTACATGTGATTGATAGATAATCTTCTTTTTTTATTTTGTCTTTGTCAGCCATAGAATCAAAGTTATGCTGGGCCGGCCCGGTGGCGCACTGCTACAGTGCGCCGCTTGGGAAGCGTGGCGGCGCT
>NW_007750878.1:7834-9704 GCF_000696425.1 Galeopterus variegatus | reverse complement strand
ATCTTCACTTCCTCTCCTTCTCCCTCTAAGGTGGCATCCAGGTGTGGCTCATACCATGCACGACATACCATACACCATATGTACAAACATGGTTTATACCATAGTCGAGAGGAAGACGTGAGGAAATGCTGCCAACCACTTGTGGTTTGCGTGCCCTTCTGGCATCGTAAGAAGAGTCGTTGCCTACCATAGCTTAAGATACAATCAGTGGTGATTCAGCCTCTCTTTCCTTTCATGGGCAATTTATACCCCTCTTTCTCTGGGGATGACTCACATTTGTCCCCGTGCGTGCTCCATCAACATTGCTCCTTTTAGAGCCACCCAGCTCCCTCTATGATAACATCCTCTGGAAAGCTCCAGACCAGACTCTCAGNCGCTTCCCAAGCAGCGCACTGTAGCAGTGCGCCACCGGGCCGGCCCTGATTTTAGTTACTTTATATTCAACAACTCGCAGTTTGCCAGTGACAACTTTTGCTTTCAGTGGATACCAACGACAGCCAAGCTTCTTCACCTGGAAGCACACCATCCACTCTGTGCTTTGGTTCTGTACGGAGATGGCGTTGTCTCTTTCTGGGGGAGGAAAGCTGACACTTTCTTTCCTAACACTGAAACAAATATTAAAGTGATGAGCGTGTCCAGCTTCTTTTGGTCAGAATGATTTTCCACAAATACAATCCAGTGAGAGAAAAATAAACGAAACATTTGTTGTTTGATGAAATGAATGAATGAATGTTTCATTTGGTGAAGTTTTGTTTCTTGTTTCCTTTCAGACATTTCAACCACAGACTGAGAAAACTAAGCAAGTCTGTGTGGAAGAACAGAGGGTAAACACAATTTGTCTTCTCAAATAACTCTATTTCTGCTCTGTAAAAAAAAAAAAAAAAAGTCAGTAAGAAAATTTTAACTGTCAAAATAGTCTCGGGTACTTAGAATGGAAGTGGAGACCACATAATTTTGGCATGTTCTAGTTAATGAGGTATTGTAGTTCATACCATGCTTGAGGAAAGCATTTTGAATAGAGATTTGTTTCTCTTCAATGTGATGTCTTCCTCCAAATGAAGCAATGGTTTGGTCGGGAACGTTCAAAGGGTTAAGTGAGTAAGAATTCTGGGATATTGTTACCAGCAAACAATATTTTCCTACACATGCACATGAGAGCAAAGTGATAAATGATGGAGAAAAAGGAAAGGCAATTAACAGGTCTTAATAGGGAATCCTGTTTACACGGAGTTAGTTTTCCATACGCATCCAGAAAGTTAAACAAATCCTCTCAGCTTTGCATGTCACCAAATTGCAGCTTACTTCTGCCTACCACGATTTCTCCTGGCAGTCTCTGAAAATTCCGCTCTAAGAACTAACAATCTTCTGTTCTTTACCTCAACTGAATATTACTAAGGCCAAAATTGCAAACTTAAAAGAGACTGAATGTTCACGCTGTGAGTATTGCCGATTAGTTATCAGACATGAATATTGTATAATCTGCCTTTCTCCTAATCCCCGTACCCCCTTTTCTCTGAAAATATTTCTACTTGCCTTGCTCTATTTCCATTGAAATTTGGTAGTAACATTGATACACCCTGCGAGAGGAAGCAGGGTGTTTTCGCTGTCAGGGAAAACATGTCGAGCTACGTAGAAAGAGAAAAGGACAAGCTGCTCCTTCAGGAGCTGGCTGCCGCGCGCCCTCCTGTGGCTGCAAGACGTACTACCTCTCGTCAGAAGCAGGACTCGACTTGGCTCAAGTGAAAAAGAATCTTGTACTGTCAAAAAAAAGTCAGAAAACGTCTTAGTAAGAGATCAGCCCACATTAACGTAACATTGTGGTTTTGTAGATAACATACAAGGGCCACCATGAGAAGCACGGGTATTTCAG
>NW_007750878.1:4762-6985 GCF_000696425.1 Galeopterus variegatus | reverse complement strand
GTTTACACATCACCTGGGAAGAAAAATGACACTGACATGAAGAAGGTAAGCTGAATCTCTGTGTGACGGTCTTTCTCATGAGCCCAACTCGGGACTAACCCCAGGGGAAACTGCAGGGGAGACGTAGTTGACTTTTGCCTACTCTGGGCTTTCTGTCTGTGGCTGGCATCTTTATCCCTTTCCCCACACTCCCGGGCTCCTCAAGCGTCTCTGCTATGGAACTCTGTGTTCCAGAATCTTCCCGATCCGTGTCCCATGCCCCGGCCCGTTGCCGCTCTGCTTCAGGACTGGCTGATGTGGACACAGTACTGATAGACACCAGGTGCCCACAGACTGCACGTTGCTGCTTCTGAGTAACGTTTGGTCTCTTAGGAGGAGGTTTTCTGGACATGTTCCACATGGGCTCTAATGGTGGGGATTTCACCAGCGGAAGGCTAATAAGAAATCATTTTGGCCTAAAGAGTGACACATTCTAGTGTCCCTTAAATTCATTCCATGGATGACTCCATCTGTGCTGGGATGCTCAGAGAAAAGAATGAGGCCCTTGTCACTGGGATAACAATAATTCTTTTCACTCAGTGCCTTCTTGCAGATTCATTGGCCAGAGAGCTAGAAATAGTTTAAAATGCCATCATCAAAAGGACTATTTACTTTCCCAAATCTGGCTCCATTTCTCATGGAAGTAATAGTAGTTTCCGTGCAGAATGTTATTTTCCTCTTTAGATGGCATCTCTAAGACTACAACTAACTGCCTGTTAAAATAAGTTACAATTTATTTGTTGTGACAAACATGTTGAGCTTTTTCTATTGTGTAAGATACTATGTGAGATAAAATGATTGAGAAAACTTAATTATTTCTCTCCAGGATCTTAGAATTAGAAAAGAAACAAATGTCACTTACAAAAATCATTATAACCCAAGACAGAACATGGAAGGTGCTATGTGAGTGGTACCAAAAAAAAAAATTATGCTTTAGGGGCTTAGAGCAGAAAGAAATTAAATTAGATCCTGGCCATGTGTTCAGGGAAAGCTACATAAGGGAAACAATTGAGCTGGGCCTTGGAGGATGAGTAGGATTTAAGCAAACAAAAGTGAGCGCGAGAGGCCATTCTCCATGAACAGAATAACATGAGCGCAGGCATGGAGACAGAAAACCAGAGCATAGGAAAGCAGATCGGCCAACTGATACATAGCCCATCATACAGTCAACAGTGCAACCAGAAATCATTTAACATAAGCAAATGCAAAATCAAAGGTTTTTTTCTATTTTTAAATATTTTCTCCAATGCAAAAGTGATTAACTATCACATATCACAGTTTCACGTTTCAAGCTTCCATTTTTAAGAGAACTTTCCTCAGTCTTCTAATGAAATGCACACAATTCATTAGTATACATGCTACTCTTTTAAAAGCAGTCGAAGCACCAAAAATAAAACAAAACTTCCCACTTCAGAGAGCAAAAAAAAAAGGAAAAGGATTATTATATAATCTACTGATTGTCTAACCCACTTGTTTAATTCAAAAGATTGTGTTAGCAGTGAGTAAGTGAACTTGATTGCAAAGGAAAATATGAATGTCCAAGTAAAATTCTTCAAGACACAGTGACNTATATAATCTACTGATTGTCTAACCCACTTGTTTAATTCAAAAGATTGTGTTAGCAGTGAGTAAGTGAACTTGATTGCAAAGGAAAATATGAATGTCCAAGTAAAATTCTTCAAGACACAGTGACTTAAAGTAAGTTAAATGTTTAAAATATTTGTTATTCAGAAATAACTCACTACAAAGCTTGCTTCTAGTTTATTTTTTTCTCTTAGCAAAATCTTACCGATTTTCAGAATCAACCCACCAATATAAAAAACTAGTGAATAATGGTGTCACGACTTCCACAAATAAATCATTTCAAAATATGTCTTGAAAATAACACAATTTGGCAGCTTTGCAGACCACTTATTAGCCAGATTCCTTAGAGTCGAGAGCACTTCCATAAACCATTTTTATCTTGAGATTCAAGTGTGAGCTGATTCAACAATTTCCCCATTCCTTCCAACAGATAATAAGATACAGGAATTAAAAACAGTCTTCCAAGTAGAATGGTACTTCTATTTGGGGCCCAAAAGAGAGAAAGAGAGAGAGTGACCAATCAAAATTTATTTTAGATGACACAGCATCAGGGGCCACATGCTTGCAGCACCCACAGCCAGAGGACAAGGGCAGAGAGGC
>NW_007750878.1:0-4384 GCF_000696425.1 Galeopterus variegatus | reverse complement strand
ATCATTTCATAAAATCATTTAATTCTCCCAACAATCCTGAAAGGTAGTTACCATTTTTCTTATTTTACAGCTAAAAATGCTGAAGCTCAGAGCAATAAAATAAGGCTCCCAAGATCACCCAGCTCGTGGATGGCAGAGCTGGGCAACTGATTTTAACACCTGTGCTCTTTCCATAGTACAACTGTTTCCAATGAGAACTAGATTGAGAGATCAAGGACTGTTTGGCAACTCCTGCCTGCCATTTCACTCCATGCTATTCCTAGGTTTCTGGCGTCCCTGAATCTGGTTTTTTCTATCTTTGTTGCTATCTTCCCTACACACTTACCCCATAAGTGTGAGCTTCCAGCCGAGTGCTCTTTTTTCTCCATCCAGGGGCTCTCATATATTTTCACATCCTTAACACATCCAAGAACATGTTCACATGCTCGATGAGCATCGAAGTGGTGGCCGAAGAAAGACAGGACAAATTAAGCTATAGTAAAAACAGGGCTGCGTCCAGGGCAAGGAAGCTGATAGATGCCATATGCTTGGAGCTGATCAGGCCACATCAGAATCTGGGGCTGATTTAGGACCCCACAAGCTATAAAGGATCCACAGTCAGATGATGGGTCTGAACACAGAGACCATAATAGAGGACTGCAAATGTCAACCCCCCATCCTCCTGCGGGATGACAGCTTTTGCCATTCAATAAGCCATCAGGTATTGTTTAGAACAGGTAGAACCCAGCCCAATTTCTTACATGTCCTGGTCCCCCAATAAATGTCTCTTATTTTGATTTCATATTACTCACCAGGTTAAAGGCCTGTGTAGTGGTGTTATAAATCCTACAATTTAGGGATGGAAAGAAAATGTGGAATTTATTCTGTCTATAATTTTTTGTTACTCAGGAGCTCCTACCTGTAGGTTAGTGGAGGGGCAAGGGAGCGTGCAGAAATTAAATTCAACCTGTTTAAAGTTAAGGTTATCTTAAAATTTAAATAGTTCTTTAAAGAAATTCTTCAGTCTCTTTTAGATGAAAATGCTAAGATCTTCACTTCCTCTCCTTCTCCCTCTAAGGTGGCATCCAGGTGTGGCTCATACCATGCACAACATACCATACACCATATGTACAAACATGGTTTATACCATAGTCGAGAGGAAGACTTGAGGAAATGCTGCCAACCACTTGTGGTTTGCGTGCCCTGCTGGCATCGTAAGAAGAGTCGTTGCCTACCATAGCTTAAGATACAATCAGTGGTGATTCAGCCTCTCTTTCCTCTCATGGGCAATTTATACCCCTCTTTCTCTGGGGATGACTCACATTTGTCCCCGTGCATGCTCCATCAACATTGCTCCTTCTAGAGCCACCCAGCTCCCTCTATGATAACATCCTCTGGAAAGCTCCAGACCAGACTCTCAGATACTTCCACATCTAGACTGTGCCACGGAGAAAGCCCTCTTTCTCCCTGACCACATCTTTCAGTAAAGCTTGTTGAAACTTGGCTGCACCCCAGGTTGGTAAAGTGCAGACTATAAAGCAGCCACTTCACAGATCCCCACCCTCTCCATCCCTGACACACACCCCACCAAAAAAAGGACAAGTTGAGACACAGGCATAAACACTGTATTCTCCTCTTCCACTTTCTCTTTCTCATCCTATTGTTCTCTCAGGGACTTTTCTTGCCTGCACCTCTGTTACATAAGCTTATGATCTAGGACAGTCGTTCTCAAAATGTAGTCTCGAGACTAACAGGATCAGCATTACCTGAGATTTGTAAATAAATTTGTAAGTTCAGACCTACTGAATCAGAAACTCTGGCCATTGGGGCCAAAAATCGTTGTTTCAGCAAGCCTTCCAAATAATTCTGATAAATGCTAAATTTGAGAACTATTGATCTAGACTATCAGTTTTATCTTATTTCATGACAAATAAGGGAGAGAACAAAATTAATGAATTTTTTTAGACAATAACTGGAATTGCAAAACTTGCTGCAAAATCCTTTGGATGTCAGAAGCTGAGTATTACCTAGATTCTTCAATTTGCAGATTTTCTGTTAAAAAAAATGAAAGAAAGAAAGAAAGAAAAGAAAAAGAGAAGAAAAAGAAAATCTTCCTTTAGGCAGCTACGATCAGGGCACAGGGCAAGAGAAAGAGAGAGAGAGAATAATTGATTTAAAATATGAAATCCATTTCACTTCCAATGACTCACTATTCACAGGATGAAGACAACACTCTTTAATCACGATGTTCTTAAATTCAGGTCCTCCTTCAAAATCAGGCTTTAATCAACTTTTCCAAATTTATTTCTTATTCTCTCCTTTAGAATTTCTTTACTCCCGCCATATAGGTTTATTCATATTATCTTTTGATTTTTTCCTGTTTCTAAACAAGTGACTATGCCACTTATTGTTAAAATATTCTCACCCCTTTCCCTGCACGTATCTGAATCGTACCCATCCTTCAAGACCAGCTCATTACTCATTCCTTATGAAACCTGCTTTGGCCATTCCAGACTGATATCTACCGATAAACCTCTATTAAGTTAATAGACTCTTTTTATTAAATATCTGGCAGTAGGTTTTTTATATTACCTAGGAATTATTAGATTTTTAAAATTTAACACAAAATAATCACTTTATGTTAAAAATTGTACTTTAACAGGAAGAAAAAAACAAAGACAATATTGCTCTTCATTTTGACAAGAGAAGTCAAGAATCATCCAAAGAAAACATCGTCCAGGAAAGAGAAGAAGATTTGCCCCTTTTTGAAGTCAATGAAAATAACCAAAGCAGTAAATCCCCCAATTTTTTTGCAAATAGACAGACACTGAATAAAGGCTATAGTATCAATGACAGAAAGAATGCCTACGATGACCTAAAGATGTCCCTTTATACTGAATCCACTGAGAACAAAAGGGTTGAGGGTAGAGATGATGCTATCAGCAGACTACATGACCAAGAAGAATATGGCGCAGCTCTCATCAGAAACAACATGCTACACGTAATGAGGCCAGCGGCTGTGGTTAAAGTCTCGGGGGAAGAAAATAAAAAGAACAAACCGAGACATGTTCTGAGCAAAGTTCCAGCAGGTGTGAAGTTCGATAAAGCCCACTCAAAAGATAAAAAGACTCATCAAAGAGATCCCCAGGTCCGGAATACTCCAGTAAAAAACAAAAGCACCCATCAAATCCAACACAACGCTGACTATCGAAAACAGCTCCTCAAAGTCAAAAAAATCCCCAGTGATTTTGAAGGCAGTGGTTACACAGATATTCAAGAGAGAAAAGACAATGATATCTCTCCTTTCAGTGGGGATGGACAACCTTTTAAGGTCATTCCTGGCAAAGAAGGAGCTATTGGTTCTGACCCAGAAGGTACAGATATTCAGACAGGGTTTTCAGGCCCAAGTGAAGCTGAGACTATCAATCCTGACACAAGAGGGCCAGGTTATAATGAGATCCCAGAGAGAGAAGAAAGTGGTGGAAATACTATTGGAACCAGGGAAGAAACAGTGAAAGAAGCAGATGCTGTTGACGTTAGCCTGGTGGAGGGCGGCAATGACATCACAGGCAGTACTAATTTTAAGGAACTCCCTGGCAAAGAAGGAAACAGAGTGGATGCCGGCAGCCAAAATGCTCACCAAGGGAAAGTAGAGTTTCACTACCCTCCGGCACCTTCAAAAGAGAAAAGAAAAGAAGGCAGCAGAGATGCAACTGAAAGTACCAATTATAATGAAATTCCAAAAAATGGCAAAGGTGGTGCTAGAAAAGGTACACAACACTCTGATAGGAATCAAGTGACCTTGAATGAAAAACAAAGATTTTCTAGTAAGGGCAAAAGTCAGGGTCTGGTCATTCCTTCTCATGATCTGGATAATGAAATTAAAAATGAAGTAGGTTCCCATAATGGCCCCAATAATAACAGGAATATAATAACACACAGCAGAGAAAATCACTACGTACCCCACAGACAAAATAACTCTGTACGAAATAAGGGTATGCCACGAAGGAAAGGCCCCTGGGGTTATAGAAAAACCCATTCCAACAGGAGTTTTGGCCCCTCTGAAAAGGACGACAGTAGTGACTCATCCGACAGTGGCAGTTCCAGTGAGAGTGATGGTGACTAGTCCACTAGGAATTCCCAGCAGGGTAGCAGTTCGAATACCCAGTCCTCTGTGAGTTGATGGTGAAGGAGAGCAGCTGACAGCAGACCCGATGAAGAGAGGACAGAGTGGGGACCTGAGTTAGCCAAGGAGCCTGGTCTCCTTGTGGGAATTTTTGCTATTTTAATCATCATAGTATAAAACTCTATTCGAAGTTATAACAGTCTTTTTAAACACACACACAAAAAAACTCATTAAAGATTTATGAACTGGTCACATTTGAATAGGTGTCCTTTAAAAATA
>NW_007750877.1:2104-9705 GCF_000696425.1 Galeopterus variegatus | reverse complement strand
ACATTGCCATTATCACTTTTTGTGCATAAATTGTTATTCACAAATTCAGCAAAATTATAGAATAGATTCCCAACAGTAAATTGCTTGCTCAAATTTTTTTTTTTTTTGGTCTTTTTCCGTGTCCGGCAACAGATCGCAACCCTCAGTGTCGCCCCCGTACTGGACCGGGACCAGCAACGGGATCGCAACCCTCGGTGTTGCTCCTGCGCCTCGCTCAGCCAGTGAGCGGGAACTGGTCTGTATGTGGGATCCGAACCCTCGGCGGGAGCGCCGCCACGCTTCCCAAGCGGCACACTACAGCAGTGCGCCATGGGGCCGGCCCTCAAATTTTGAATATACTTAAGAACTTTGTTTTACATTGTTTAACATTTATATACAAATGTGGTACCATCTGACCTTTACTGCTAAAAAAAATCTTACTAATATGGCAGGTGAAAGGTGGGGGTCACACTTGGTTTCATTTGGGTTTTTAGTTTGTGAGGTTAAACATGTAAATCATGTGAATCAGGCATTTATTTGTCAATCAGTCACTTTTGTAAATTGCCTGCTCATGATTTTCTAGCTGTAATTTTAGCTCTCTCCACTCTGATCAATTTCTCTCTCATCTCACTCCATAAATTAATGAAGGGAAAACGAGATTGCATGCTGAAATAAATTCTATTTATTAATCCCTGTAACCCACATACCCCTGAACAGTTGTACGTTTTGTGCTCAGGTGCTTTTACCCAGCATGTCTGTGAGTTTCATCCATGTTATTGCGTATTTAAGTAGTATATTATTTTTATTGTTGAGTACTCCATGGTATGTATGTACCATAAATTTTTCAGTATTGATGACCGTACTAACATTAACATTATGATAAGTAGAAGTAATAAAAATGTGAAGTTCATTCTACAATTGTGCTCTTCAGAAAAAAAATTACCTTTATTTCAATAATTCTTTAGTTCTGTGGCCTGGCTCTTCTTGAGTCTTCATTCATGTGTATTGTTCTCACAAAATATTCTAACTCAAGGTACACAGACATTTCTATCTTTAAATTTACTTTTGAGTAACTTTTCAATTGAAAGTTCATAGATAGACCCATTTAAACACCTAGAGGATCCTTTTTTCTCTCTTACCACACTGCTAACAAAGGTGTGCTTTAAGTACATAACATGGCACCTGGGAAAAAGGCCAATAGTTCTTGTCAGGACTATAGTTCCTCTTCTATTTGTTTACCATGATGATTTGCATGGTGATTGCACTCACAGTCTATTTTCTCAGCACAGATGAATCCAGGAACTAGTTCTGGCATGTAATAATGGGCACATTTAAAAAGTATTTTTAGATAATATTGACATGCACTTAAATGTAAAAATTTTACTGTATTTACAAATGCATACACCCTATAATCATCACCCTATTCCAGATAAAAAATATTTTATCAAATCAAATAGTTTTTTTCATTTTTTCATGACTGTTTCCACTAATTTTCTTGAAGGACAACTGCATTTCTGATCTTTTCTAAACTATAGATAAGTTTTGCCTATTTTAGATCTTCACAAAACTGAATTATGCAGTATGCATTGTTGTCTAAATTCCTTGCTTAGCATAATATCCATGATATTCATACATGTTATTGAATGTATCTGTAGTATATTTCTTGTTATTGCTATGTACTATTCTATAGAACAAATATACCACACTGGGGGTTATTTCTAACTTGGGTTACTATAAATAAATCTGTTACAAACTTTTATATATAGGTCTATATGTATTGTTATAGGTTTAATTGTGTCCCCATAAAATTCATGTTACAGTCTAACCCCCAGTACCTCAGGATGTGATGGCATTTAGAAATAGGATCCTTAATTAAGAAATTAAGGTTAAATCAGGTCATTGGGGTGGGCTCTAATCCAATGTGACTGGCATCCTTACAAAAAGAGATTAGGACATAAACACACACAGGGAAGGACCACATGAAAACACAAGAAGATGGCCATCTACAAGCCAATAAGTGAGGCTCTCAGAAGAAACCAACCCTGCTGACACATTGATCATGGACTTCTAGCCTCCAGAACTGTGATGAAATTAATTTCTGTTATTTAAGCCGTTACAGTCTGTGGCACTTTGTTATAGCAGCCCCAATAAACTAATACATATGCAAATACTGTATGTTTTAATTATGTATGAAGAAATACATAAGTAGGAGTGGAAATTTCTGGGTTGTAGGTTGTTGTATTTGCAATTTTTAAAAAAACTTCCACAAATTTTTACATATTTCCTATTGGAATTCCACCATGATATGCGTATATGAGCTTGCCAATTGCCCCACATCTTTAATATTTAATATTGGTTGTTTTAATTATAACCATTTTATTTGGTGTGACATCGATACCAGCCTCCTTGACCTAGTGCAGTTCCTGCATAGATTTTATCATATCAGACACAAGTAAAACAATTGGACGGAGCACCTCGTTTAATCCTTCCTAACCCACTGTTAAACTCTGGGAACTGTCTGTATGTACAGGTCAGACAAGAATAATAAACAACGATAGTGGAAATGCAAACACCCACCCATTTTATTAAACAAAATAGTAATAACACGATGCCACCGGGAATTCTACACTACTTAGTCTTCACCAGCAAGGAAAGCTAGTGCAATTCCAAAATTTCCCAGTGAGCATAACCAATTAAAACAGTAAAGGGTGGACTTAGCAGAAAACCCCTAAGTAAAGGCAAATGCAATATGCTTCTTTTACATATATTAGCCATTCCAAATATGCATTCAAGCAAAGTCTACTTAATCCCTGAAAAGAAAAATTTCTCCGTTCATTTTGTAGTTTGTTCATTTATAATACATTTGTTCCCAGTATGACATCTCTAAGCCATTGAAATTTCACGTTAGTACCTTTAACACTGTTCCTATCTTCCATCGGTTTTACTGTCCATTGAATCCCAGCATCTTACAATTTTAAGAAGTTTTGCATATCACCCATCAGCCACTTTGCCCAAACCCTTGCACATTTCCTAAGATCTCCTGATGGTGGTACTAATTTCTGCAATTCTGCAGGAATAAGTTTTTGCTTCTGGTTTACTATATTTGTTAGGGTGGAGAAATCCCAGGGGTTTCTACTTAGTCATTTCTACTATATTGGCCATTTCTCCATTGGTCAGAGAGCCAATATGGAGATTCTGAAAATTGCCAAATATGTCTATTCCAATTAAACATTCAGAAACTGAAGAAATATCCACAGATGGGTCACTACTTGGCCCCTCGTGAGTTTGACTTGGACTAAAACTCCATCCATCACCTGACACCAAGAGTACAATCTTTGTCTTAGGGGCAGTGGAATTTTTTGATGTTTAGGAATTAGGGTCAATTCAGAGCCAGTGTCTACTAATCTTTGAAAAGTCTCAATGTTTCTTTCTCCCAAGAGAAAGAAAGATTTCTCACTCCAATAAATGGTCTTCAGTTCCTTAAGGGGAAAGATTAGAGGAAAATTTATATTCTATACTGTGGCAATGCTGAGGGGCCTTTCTCCAAATGAACCTGGCTTCCCTTTTTATTTTAAGGCTTTTTTCCAGCTCTTTTATATTTACAGAAAAATTACACAGAAAGTGGAAAGAATTCCATATACACCTCACAGTGTCGCCTATTGTTAATATCTTAACTAGTGTAGTTCATTTGTTATCATTAATAAGCCAGTATCGAAACATTATTATTAACTAAATTTCATACTTTATTCAAATTTCCTTCATTTACCTGATGTCCTTTTTCTGTTCCAGGTTCGCATTGAAGACACCACAGTACATTTAGGTACTATGTCTCTTTAAGCTCCTTTCAAGTGAACATTTCTCAGTTTCCTTGCATTTGATGACTCTGGCAGTTTTGAGGGGAACTGGTTAAGGATATTATAAAATATACCTCCACTGGACTTTGTCTCATGCCTAAACTGGAGATATAGGTTTTGGGAAGAAGTCCACATAGGTAAAGTTCCATTCCATTACTCAAAGCAAGGGTACATATATCAACATGATTTATCTGTGTTGATAGTGACTTTAATCACCTGACTGAGGTGTGTTTTTCAAGCTTCTCCACTGCAAAGTTACTCTACCCCCTCCCCTATTCCACTCTGTACTCTTTGGAGGAAAGTAACTATGTATAGCTAAAACACACAAAAATTATTTTTTTTAAAATTTCATACATAAAGGTTCACTCTATTCTGTAAAGTTCTAAAGTTTTACAAGAGTATGGTGTCATGTATTTACCATTAGAGTTACATACAGAAGTGTTTCATTGCCAAAACCCCCCTTTGGTTCACCTATTTATTCCTTCTGTTTCCTCAAATCTCTGGCAATCACTGATCTTTTTACTTTTTCTATAGTTTTGATCTTTCCAGAATGTCATATAGTTGTAATCATATGCTAAATAGCCTTTCAGACTTGATTCACTTAGTAATATACAAGGGTATTTCAAAAAGTTCATGGAAAAAAGAAATAAGATAAAACACATCTTTTTATGAACTTTTTTCTTTTTCAGTTAATTCAATCTTTATTAATTTGTCACAGCCATGTTTTGTAGTTCTCATTGTATTGGTCTTACACGTATTTTATTAATGTTTTTGAAGACCTTTTGTATGTTTAAGTTTCCTCCATGTCTTTTCATGGCTTGCTAGCTCATTTCTTATTATCACTGAATAATTTCATTGCATAGAAGTACCATAGTTTGTTTATCCATTCTTCCTTTGAAGGGACATCTTGGATGCATCCAGTTTGGGGTAATTATAAATAAAGCTGCTGTAAATGTTCACATGTAGGTTTCTGTGTGGACAAAGTTTTCAAACTGGCTGAATAACTAACTAAAGGTGTGATTGCTGGATTATAGTGACACAGTGTTAGGATTTGAAAGTAACTGCTGGTTGTGGTTTGAATATGACCTCCAGGAGTTCATGTGTTGGAAACTTGGTTCCCAAAGTAACGAAGATAGGACGTGGGTTCTATGAGAGGTGATTGGGTCATGGGGTCTCCACTCTCATGCATGGATTAGTGTCATTATCACTGGAATTGGTTAGTTATCATGGGAATGGCTTTGCTATAGAACTGAGCTCTCTCTCACACATGCTCTTGCCCTTCCACCCTGCCACCATGAAGTAACACAGCATAAAGTTCTCATCAGATGCCAGTGCCATGCTCTCAGACTTCCCAGCCTCCAGAACCACGAGCTACACAAACTTCCTTTCCTTGGGAATTACACAGTTTGTGGTATTCCTTTATAGCAACAGGAAATGGACTAAGATGGAAAATTGGTACCAGGAATGGGGTTTTGCTATAACAATACCTATATATATGGAAACAGCTTTGGAAATAGGCAATGGTTGGAGGCTAGAAGAATTTGGAGGAGCAGGCTACAAAAAACCTATATTGCCATGAATGGATCATTGATAGAGATTCTATTGAGGGATTAGGAAAAGAAGAGAACTATAGAGAAATTATGAATATTTTTAAAGATTACTTAAGTAGTTCTGACCAGAATGTTGGTAGAAATATGAACAGTAAAGACTATTTTCATGAGGTCTCAGATAGAACTGAGGAACAAAATATTGAAAACTGGAGTAAAATCCATCCTCATGATAAAGTGACAAAGACCTTGGCTAAATTCTGTTTATGTCTAGAACTTTATGGAATGTGGAACTTAAGAGCAATAAAGTAGGATACTTTGCAGAAAAATATTCTAAGCAATAACTTATTTAGGATTCTGTGTGGTTACTTTTAAACACTTACAGTGAGATGTGAGATGAAAGAGATGGTTTAAAGACATAATTTATAATTAAAAGGGAGGCAGAACAAATATTTTAAAAATTCACAGATTGACCATGTAAAGAGTGAAAAAGTGTGTTTGGAAGAGAAAACTAAAAGTGTAGTCAAGCAACTATTTGCTAAAGAGATTAGTGTTGATAAAGGAAGCCAGGTGCTATTCATCAGGACAATGGGAGAAAGATCCTGAAGGCATTTAAGAGATTTTCTATGATGCAACTCCCATCATAGATGCAGAGCTTTGCGAGGGAAGAATGGTTCAGGGCTTACTGCCAAGAGCCATGTTGGGACACTGCTTTCTGCGTTCTGGCACAATGACCCTCAGCTACCCCAGCTGTGGCTTAAGTTGCCCCATGTACAGCCCAGCTTGCCACTCCGGGAGGTATAAGCCATAAACCTTGGCAGTATCTATGTGGTGCTAATTCTGTTGGCATGGAGAATGCAAAAGCTGTAGAGGCATGGCTAATTCCATCTAGATTTCAGATAGTCTGGGAGCTCAGTCAGAAACTTGCCACAGGTGTGAAGCTGCCTTAAACAGTTCCCACTAGGGCAATGCCTAGTGGAGCCATGGGAGTGGGGCCACCTCAAGACCACAGAACTGTGGAGCCACCAGCATGCAATCCAGCCTGGGAAAGCTAAAGTATGGGCTGAGCCCAGCAAAACCATAGGGGCAGGGTTGCCAGAGGCCTTGGGGACCTAACTCCAGCCCCAGTGTGCTCCAGATGCAGGGCTTAGAGTCACAGGAGATGATTCTCCAGCCTTAAGACATTTGTTGCTTTCCCTGTTGGGTTTTAGATTTGCTTGAGACCAATTATTCCTTTTTTCTTGCATAGTCTCCCTTTTTGGGATGGGAATGTCTCTTTTGTGCTTGTCTCACCATTGTACTGTGTAAGTAGATAATGTGTTCTGATTTCACAGGCCCACAGTTGGAGGGAATTCACTTCAGAATGAAACTCACCCATATCTGATTTGGATGAAATTCTGAACTTTTAACTTTTGAGTTGATGCTGGAACCAGTTAAGACTTTTGGAGCTCTCTGGATGGAATAAATACATTCTGCAATGTGAGAAGAACATTAACTATTGGGAACAGAGGGCAAAATCTTATGGCTTAAATGTTTCCCCCAAAAGTTTATGTGTTGGAAACTTGGTTCCAGATACAATATATTTGAAAATGAGGTCTTTGGGAGGTGATTGAATCATGAAGTCTCCACCTTTGCTAGTAGATTAGTGCCTTTATTGAGGGAGTGGTTTAGTTATTGCAGGAGTGGCTTTGTTATAAAAGCAAGCTTTCTCTTTCATGCACTCTCATGCTTCTGCCCTTCAGCACAAAGCCCTCGCCAGATTCCAGTTCCATGCTCTTAGACTTCTCTGACCTCAGAACTGTGAGCTGAATAAACTTCTTTTCTTTATAAATTACCCAGTCTATGGTATTCTTTAATAGCAACAGAAAAGGGACTAAGACACTACCAATGTGTCTTTCATTTAGTATTCCCACCGACAACAAATGAGAGTTTCTGTTGTTCTGCATATTTCCCAGCATTTGGTATTGCTAGTTTTCTGAATTTTAGTCAGGCTAGTAGTTATGTAGTTGTATCTCATTATGGCTTAATGTGCAATCCCTAATGACCAATGATGTCAATCATCTTTTCTTATCTTTATTTGTATTCCTATATCTTCTTTGGTGAGTTGTATGTTCAAATCCTTTGCCCATTTTCTAATTGGGTTATTTATTTATTGTTAAGTTTTAAGAGTTCTTTGTATGTTTCAGATAATAGCCCTTTATCAGATATGTGTTTTACAAAT
>NW_007750877.1:0-344 GCF_000696425.1 Galeopterus variegatus | reverse complement strand
TATTACTATTATCACCTTAGAGAAAAAGTTATCCTTTAATTAAATTAAAAATGGAGGCTTGTTGATTAGCTCAGTTGGTTAGAGTGTGGTGTTGGTGACATCAAGGCCAAGGGTTTAGATCTCCATACCGGCCAGCTACCCAAAAATAATAAAAGAAAAAGAAAAACAAAAAATTTTATTTTATGTTTATTTATTCCTCTTCTGATGCTTTTCTTTTTTATGAAAATCAGAGTTCTGACCTATATAATTTTTATTTTTCCCGAGAAATCACTTTTAACATTAATTGCTGAGCAAATCTGATGGCAATAAATGCCCTTAATTTTTGTTTGCATGAGAATGTCTTG
>NW_007750876.1:16603-18799 GCF_000696425.1 Galeopterus variegatus | reverse complement strand
ACAGCAAAACCCACTAGTAAAATAAAAATTATAACAATAAAGATAAAAAAAGTTTACAGCCAGAAGCCAGCCGGCGATGGCTGGGCGAGAAGCCAAGTGCAGGATTAGAAAAGAGACAAGAGACAAAAGATGGGGTCAGGAGGACAAACAGTCTCATGGAGCTGTTGTGCTTTATTCAATAGGCATTTCTCCTTATATACTTTTCTAAGTGCATGTTTAACAAAGGGTTACTAATTCTGTGTAAGCAGCTGGATGCATGGGTTTACAGGAATAGCACACACTCCCAAGTTCTCAGGAATGCTCCAAGGTCAAAAGTCTAGACTTCTTCAAAAACATCTCCAGCTATTTTCAAAACAATTCTCTTTGATTTCATGAAGCTTCATCAGCTGGATGAAGCTGGACGACAGCTGTGCCCCCTAGGGGACCCCTGCATTCAGGGCAGCTCCCTGCTTCCAACAGTTTACCTACCACCCCAAGAAACCAACAAATACAGAAGACAAGCAGTAAATCAGAAAGGAAGAAACAAAAGATACTTAAGACATCCAAAAAAAAAAAAAAAAGATAAAATGCTAGGAGTAAATCAACACTTCAATAACGACTCAATGTAAAAGGCTTAAATTCCCCACTAAAAAGACACAGACTGACTGACTTCATTCAAAAGGTGGAGCCAGCTATATGCTGCCTTCAAGAGACTCAACTCACATGTAAAGACACACCCAGACTAAGAGTGAAAGGATGGGAAAAGATTTACCATGCAAATAGAAATGAAAAATGAGCTAGAGTAGCTATTATATCTGACAACATAGATTTTAAACTAAAAACCATAAAAAGAGATAAAGAAAGCCACTATATATTGATAAAAGTATTTATCCATAAAGAAGTCATAACAATCATAAATATATATACACCCAATGTTGGACCAGCCAGATTTATAAAGCAAACACTAATAGACCTAAAGAATGAGATAGACACTAATACCATTATAGCAGGTGACCTGAACACTACACTCTCAATATTGGAACGATCATCTAGAAAAAGAATCAGCAGAGAAACACAAGATCTAAACAACACTCTAGACCAATTGGACTTGGCAGATATCTGCAGAACATTCCATACAAAAATCTCAGAATATTCATTCTTCTCACCAGCACATGGAACATTCTCCAAGATAACATGTTAGATCACAAATCAAGTCTCAATAAATTCAAAAAAAAATTGAAATTATCTCATGTATATTTTCAGATCACAATGGTTTAAAATTAGAAATCAATAACAAATGAAATTCTGGAAACAATACAAACACATGGAACTTAAACAGCATTCTATTTAATGACATATGGGACCAAGAAAAATTAAACAGGAAATCAAAAAATTTATTGAAACTACTGAAAATAATGATATATCATACAAAACCTGTGGGATACAGCAAAAGCAGTACTAACGGAGGAATTTGTTGCATTAAATGCTTACTTCAGAGAATGGAAAGATAGCAAGAAAACAATCTAACATTTCACCATACAGAACTAGAAAAACAAGAACAACCCAAACCCAAAGTTAGCAGATGGAAAGAAATACTAGCAGAACTTAATGAAACAGAAAACCAAAAAATTATACAAAAGATCAATGAATCAAAAAGTTGGGTTTTTTTAAAGATAAATAAAACTAACAAACCATTAGCAAGGCTAATTAAAAAAAAGAAGAGAGAAGACCCCAAAAAAATTAGAAATGAAAAAGTTGATATTACAACTGAGAACTCAGAGATACAAGAAATCAATAGAGATTATTATAAACAACTATATGCCAACAAATTTGAAAATCTGGAGGAAATGGATAAATTTCTGGACACATTCAAACTACCAAAACTGAGGCAAGAAGATATAGAAAATCTAAACAGACCAATAATAATAAAGAGAATGAAGATGTTATCAGAAGGCTCCCAACAAAGAAAAGCCCAGGACCAGATGGATTCACAACAGAATTCTATGAAACCTTCAAAGAGGAATCGATACCAATTCTCTACAGACTACTCCAGAAGATTGAAACAGAAGCCAATCTCCCAAACTCATTCTATTAAGCAAACATCATCCTCATACCAAAACCACATAAAGATACAACAAAAAGAGAAAACTACAGGCCAGTATCCTTGATGAATATAGATGCAAAAATCCTCAGTAAAATACTAGCTAACAGAATACA
>NW_007750876.1:10843-15946 GCF_000696425.1 Galeopterus variegatus | reverse complement strand
TGCCAACAAATTTGAAAATCTGGAGGAAATGGATAAATTTCTGGACACATTCAAACTACCAAAACTGAGCCAAGAAGATCTAGAGAATCTGAACAAACCAATAACTATAAAAGAGATTGAAGCTGTTATCAGAAGGCTCCCAACAAAGAAAAGCCCAGGACCAGATGGATTCACAACAGAATTCTATGAAACCTTCAAAGAGGAATCGATACCAATTCTCTACAGACTACTCCAGAAGATTGAAACAGAAGCCAATCTCCCAAACTCATTCTATTAAGCAAATATCATCCTCATACCAAAACCACATAAAAATACAACAAAAAGAGAAAACTACAGGCCAGTATCCTTGATGAATATAGATGCAAAAATCCTCAGTAAAATACTAGCTAACAGAATACAGCAACACATACACAAAATTATCCACCACGAACAAGTGGGATTCATCCCAGAAATGCAAGGTTGGTTCAACTTATGCAAATTAATAAATGTGATACACCATATCAATAAAATCAAACACAAGGATCATATGATCATCTCTATAAATGCTGAAAAAGCATTTTACAAAATTCAACATTCATTCATGATAATGACTCTCTACTAGTTAGATATAGATGGAAAGTATCTCAACATAATTAAACCTATATATGATAAACCCACTGCCAATATCATCTGAATGGGAAAAGCAAATATCATCTTAAATGGAACTAGACAAGGGTGCCCACTCTCACCACTCCTATTCAACATAGTGTTGGATGTACTAGCCAGAACAATCAGAAAAGAGAAGGAAATAAAGGGCATCCAGATTGGAAAAGATGAAGTCAAACCATCCCTATTTGCAGATGACACAATCCTATATATCGAACAGCCTAAAGCCTCTACAAAAAACTCTTAGGGTTGATAAATAATTTTATCAAAGTTGCAGGATACAAAATCAACACAAAAAAAATCAGTAGGATTTCTATACTCCAATAGTGACCATGCAGAAAAAAAAATCAAGAATGCTAGCCCATTTACAATAACCACCAAAAACAAAGAAACAAAGGAATAAAGTTAACCAAGGATGTGAAAAATATCTACAATGAGAACTACAAACCACTGTTGAGAGAAATTGAACAGTACACAAGAAGACAGAAAGATATCCCACGCTCTTGGATCAGAAAAATCAACATTGTGAAAATGTCCACACTCCCCAAAGTGATTTACAATGCAATTACCATCAAAATTCCAGTGACGTCTTTCTCTGAAATGGAAGAAACTATCCTAAAATTTATATGGAATAACAAAAGACCATGCATAGCCACAGCAATTCCAAAAAAAAAAAAATAATAAAACTGGAGGCAAAACACTACCTGACTTTAAACTATACTACAAAGCTATTATATGCAAAACAGCATGGTACTTGCATAAAAACAGACACACAGATCAATGCAATAGAATAGAGAATCCAGAAATCAACCCACACACCTACAGCCGTCTCATCTTTGACAAAGGCACCAAGTCTACACTCTGGGGAAGAGATTGCCTCTTCAGCAAATGGTACTGGGAAAACTGGATATTCATATGTAGGATAATGAAACTAGACCCATACCTCTCACCATATACCAAAATCAACTCAAAATGGATTAAAGAANAGTTAGATATAGATGGAAAGTATCTCAACATAATTAAACCTATATATGATAAACCCACTGCGAATATCATCTTAAATGGAACTAGACAAGGGTGCCCACTCTCACCACTCCTATTCAACATAGTGTTGGAAGTACTAGCCAGAACAATTAGAAAAGAGAAGGAAATAAAGGGCATCCAGATTGGAAAAGATGAAGTCAAACCATCCCTGTTTGCAGATGACACAATCCTATATATCGAACAGCCTAAAGCCTCTACAAAAAACTCTTAGGGTTGATAAATAATTTTATCAAAGTTGCAGGATACAAAATCAACACACAAAAAAATCAGCATTTCTATACTCCAATAGTGACCATGCAGAAAAAAAATCAAGAATGCAAGCCCATTTACAATAACCACCAAAACAAACAAAGGAATAAAGTTAACCAAGGATGTGAAAAATATCTACAATGAGAACTACAAACCACTGTTGAGAGAAATTAAACAGTACACAAGAAGATGGAAAGATATCCCATGCTCTTGGATCAGAAAAATCAACATTGTGAAAATGTCCGTACTCCCCAAAGTGATGTACAATGCAATTCCCATCAAAATTCCAGTGACATCTTTCTCTGAAATGGAAGAAACTATCCTAAAATTTATATGGAATAATAAAAGACCATGCATAGCCACAGCAATTCCGAAAAAAAAAAATAATAAAACTGGAGGCAAAACACTACCTGACTTTAAACTATACTACTATAAGCAAAACAGCATGGTACTTGCATAAAAACAGACACACAGATCAATGCAATAGAATAGAGAATCCAGAAATCAACCCACACACCTACAGCCGTCTGATCTTTGACAAAGGCACCACGTCTACACTCTGGGGAAGAGATTGCCTCTTCAGCAAATGGTACTGGGAAAACTGGATATTCATATGTAGGATAATGAAACTAGACCCATACCTCTCACCATATACCAAAATCAACTCAAAATGGATTAAAGAATTAAATATACACCCTGAAACAATAAAACTCCTTAAAGAAATGTAGGGGAAACACTGTAGGAAGTAGGATTGGGCACAGACCTCATGAATATGCATATGAAAAGCATAGGCAACTAAAAGAAAAATAAACAAATGGGATTATATCAAACTAAAAAGCTTCTGCACAGCAAAAGAAACAATCAACGGAGTAAAGAAACAACCAACAAAGTGGGCGAAAATATTTGCTAAATATATATCTGACAAAGGATTAATGTCCAGAATATACGAGGAACTCAAACAACTTTACAACAAAAAACAAATAACCCAATTAAAAAATGGGCAAAGGAGCTGAAGAGACATTTCTCAAAGGAAGATACACGAATGGCCAACAGACACACGAAAAAGTGCTCAATATCATTCAGCATCCAGGAAATGCAAATCAAAACCACACTGAGATACCATCTCACTCCAGTTAGGATAGCTAACATCCAAAAGACTGACAACGATAAGTGCTGGAGAGGTTGCAGAGAAAAAGAAACTCTTATCCATTACGGGTAGGGCTGCAAAATGATGCAGCCTTTATGGAAAACAATATGGAGGTTCCTCAAACAATTAGAGATAGATCTACCATATGACCCAGCCATCCCACTGCTGGGAATATACCCAGAAGAATGGAAATCATCATTCTGAAGGGATACCTGTACTCCAATGTTTATTGCAGCTCTATATACAATAGCCAAGAGCTGGAACCAGCCGAAATGTCCATCATCTGATGACTGGATAAGGAAACTGTGGTACATCTACACAATGCAATACTACTCTGTTATAAAAAAGAATGAAATACTACCATTCGCAACAACATGGATGGACTTAGAGAAAATTATATTAAGTGAAACAAGTCAGGCACAGAAAGAGAAATACCACATGTTCTCACTTATTTGTGGGAGCTAAAAATTAATAAATAAACCGGTCCCTGGTCCGGTACGGGGGCAACACTGAGGGTTGCGATCCGTTGCCGGACACGGAAAAAGACAAAAAATATATATATCTGACAAAGAATTAATATCCAGAGTATACAAGGATCTCAAAGAACTCTACAGCAAAAAAACAAGTAACCCAATTTAAAAATGGGCAAAGGAGCTGAATAGAAATTTCTCAGAGGAAGATATGTGAATGGCCAACAGACAGATGAAAAATGTTCAATGTCACTCAGCATTCAGGAAATGCAAATCAAAACCACACTGAGATACCATCTCACTCCAGTTAGGATGGCTAATATTCAATAGACTGAGAGTGATAAATGCTGGCAAGATTGCAGAGAAAAAGAAACTGTCCTATACTGTTGGCGGGACTGCAAAATGGTGCAGCCTTTATGGAAAATGTTTTTGAGGTTCCTCAAACAATTACAGATACATCCACCATATGACCCAGCTATTCCACTACTGTTAATATACCCAGAAGAATGGAAAGCATCATGTCGAAAGGATACCTGTACTCCAATGTTTATTGCAGCACAATTTACAATAGCCAAGAGTTGGAACCAGCCCAAATGCCCATCCTCAGATGATTGGATAAGGAAACTCTGGTATACCTGCACAATGGAATACTACTCTGCTACAAAAATGAATGAAATACTATTATTTGCAGCAACATGGATGGACTGAGAAAAAATATGTTAAGTGATATAGATCAGGCACAGAAAGAGAAATATCACATGTTCTCATTTATTTGTGGGAGCTACAAATAAGTAAATAAGTATACAAACAGGGGCTCACAGAAGAAGACAGAACAATCACAATTTCTTGAACTTGTTAAGACAAGCATACAGATATGATGTTGATGGGCAAAAGGAGGGAGAGGGAGATAGGAAGGAAGATTCAGAAAAGGGACATGAAAATCAACTACATTGTATATTGATAAAATAAAAAATTTGAAAAAGAAGACAGAAATTACTAGTATCAGAAATGTACGAGGAGACATCACTGTACATCCTGTGGACATCCAAATTTTATAAAGAGAAATACTATGAACAGGTGTCTGTGAACTCATTTGATAACCTGGATGAAATAGACAAATTCCTAGAAAGACACCATTTACAAAAATTTTCACCAAAAAAATACATGCACAATCTAAATAGGCATATACCTACTAAGGAAATTGAGTAAATAATTAATAAACTTCAAAACAAAAACACCCAGCCCAGGCATGTTCACTGGTGAATTCAACCAAAACTTCTAAAAACAATATAGCATTGAGCCCAGGTGTGTTCACTGGTGAATTCAGCCAAATCTTCTTTATACACACACACACACACACACACATATATATGTGTATGTATGTATGTATATGTATGTATGTATGTATGTACCAATTTCTTACTGCATGGAATACTTCCTAATTCTGATTCGTTTTGAACAGTATTACCTCCATACCAAAACCAGATGAAGGTATTAGAAGAATAGAAAACTATAGACCATCATCTCTCATGGAAATACATGCAGAAA
>NW_007750876.1:9773-10399 GCF_000696425.1 Galeopterus variegatus | reverse complement strand
ATAGCAAGATTTGCAGAATACAAAGTTAATATACAAAAGGCAATCCCTTTTCTATATACCAGCAAATGACCAAGTTAATTTTGAAATGAAAAACAATATTATTTATATTAGCACCCCAAGAATAAAATAGTAAAGTTTAGCACCTGAAAAAATACAATAGCAATGTTATTTATATTAGCATCCCAAAAATAAAATTGCAAATATTTAGAAGTTAACATTCAGAATACTTAAAGATTCCTATGGCTCAACAGCAGCAAAAACAGCAAGGAAAAAAGATAACCTCCTTTAAAAATGGGAAAATGACTTAATAGACATTAATCCAAATATGATATACAAATGGCTAACAAGCATATGCAAAGATGCTGAACATCAATAATCATTAGAAAAATGAAAATCAGGACCTCAATGAGATATCACTTTACACCCAATAAAAAATAACAAGTGTTGGTAAATTAGAATATTTGTATGGTGTTCATGGAAGTATAAAATGGTGGGGCCACTATGGAAAATATTACAATGGCTTCTCAAAAAATTAAAAATAGAATAATCATAGTATCCAGAAATACAACTTCTACTTATGAGAGTACTTCAAATCATTCATTAAAAAATAGAATTAGGGCCGGCCC
>NW_007750876.1:8210-9707 GCF_000696425.1 Galeopterus variegatus | reverse complement strand
CAACTTCTACTTATGAGAGTACTTCAAATCATTCATTAAAAAATAGAATTAGGGCCGGCCCGGTGGCGCACTGGAGAGTGAGCTGCTTGGGAGTGCAGCGGCGCTCCCGCCGAGGGTTCGGATCCCATGTGGAGATCGGTTCCCGCTCACTGGCTGAGCGTGGTGCGGGAGCAACACTGAGGGTTGTGATCTCGTTGCTGGTCCCCGGTGTGGGCGTGACACCAAGGGTTGCGATCCCGTTACCGGTCAGTAAAAAAGACAAAAAGGAAAACAAATAGAATTAAATGATAATATGAACCTTTTCATGAACTTTTTGAACTACTCTAGTATATATCCANCAACTTCTACTTATGAGAGTACTTCAAATCATTCATTAAAAAATAGAATTAGGGCCGGCCCAGTGGCACACTGGAGAGTGCGCTGCTTGGGAGCATGGTGGCGCTCCTGCCGAGGGTTCAGATCCCATGTGGAGATTGGTTCCCACTCACTGGCTGAGCGTGGTGCGGGCACAACACCGAGGGTTGTGATCTCGTTGCCGGTCCCCAGTGTGGGCGCGACACCAAGGGTTGCGATCCTGTTACCGGTCAGTAAAAAAGACAAAAAGGAAAACAAAAAAAAAAGAATTAAATGATAATATGAACCTTTTCATGAACTTTTTGAACTACTCTAGTATATATCCAAACTAATTGGTAGCATAACCTCAAAAAGATATTTGCACACCCATGTTCATAGCACCTTTATTCACATAGCCAAAAGAAGAAACTCAAATGTTAATTGATGAATGGATGAGCAAAATGTGGTATATACATACACAAGAATATTAGTTCATCTTAAATACAAAGAAAATCCTGACATACGTGATAACATGAAAATGTGAAGATGTTAGAGTGAACAAGACTGAAACCCTCACAGGACCTAAAAACTGCTTAGGCTTTATGACACGTTTTTAAAAGACAGTATTGTTCTCTTCTCTTTCTTCCAATCCCCCTAACTTTCCTATCTTTCTTCCTAAGCATGAAAAGAAGGGTGCTGAAAGCTAATCAGTGCCTTGAAAAACTAACATTTCTTCTTTGAGATTTGCAGAGTTTTGAGAAAAAGCTGAGCAGAGGCACCAACAAGGAAACACATGACCAACTATGGATAGCTAGACTGTGCAAAAAAAAAAATGGTGGTGGCTGGCTCTCTACTAAAACTTCCCTTCTTTACTTCCTCCTACTTCTTTGGTAAATCTGAGCCTTTGAGATGGGTTAGCCTACCATCTCCTCAGGTTATTGATTTTCCTGAATAAAGCTGCCTTCCTTTTCCACCAACTTTTGACTTTTTTTTTTTCTTTCTTTTTTTTTTTTTTTTTGTCTTTTTCCGTGTCCGGCAACGGATCGCAACCCTCCGTGTCACCCCCGTACCGGACCGGGACCAGCAACGGGATCGCAACCCTTGGTGTCGCTCCCGCGCCTTGCTCAGCCAGTGAGCGGGAACCGGTCTGTATGTGGGATCCGA
>NW_007750876.1:2319-7987 GCF_000696425.1 Galeopterus variegatus | reverse complement strand
AATCCCCCTAACTTTCCTATCTTTCTTCCTAAGCATGAAAAGAAGGGTGCTGAAAGCTAATCAGTGCCTTGAAAAACTAACATTTCTTCTTTGAGATTTGCAGAGTTTTGAGAAAAAGCTGAGCAGAGGCACCAACAAGGAAACACATGACCAACTATGGATAGCTAGACTGTGCAAAAAAAAAAATGGTGGTGGCTGGCTCTCTACTAAAACTTCCCTTCTTTACTTCCTCCTACTTCTTTGGTACATCTGAGCCTTTGAGATGGGTTAGCCTACCATCTCCTCAGGTTATTGATTTTCCTGAATAAAGCTGCCTTCCTTTTCCACCAACTTTTGTCTTTTTTTTTTCTTTTTTTTTTTTTTTTTTTTGTCTTTTTCCGTGTTCGGCAACGGATCGCAACCCTCCGTGTCACCCCCGTACCGGACCGGGACCAGCAACGGGATCACAACCCTCGGTGTCGCTCCCGCGCCTTGCTCAGCCAGTGAGCGGGAACCGGTCTGTATGTGGGATCCGAACCCTCAGTGGGAGCGCCACCACGCTTCCCAAGCGGCGCACTACAGCAGTGCGCCACCGGGCCCAACTTTTGACTTTTGAGTGTGTTGTTTCTGTTATGTGGCAGGCAGCCAGACTTGGGTTTGGTTTCAAGGACAATTATCAAACTAAAATAAGCAACTAACAAAATGACAAATATTCTGTAATCCCACTGATGTAAGTCAACTTTTAATAAACAAAAAGTAGAATGGTGGGTGCCAAATGCTAAGAGAAGGGAAAAGTTGAAAGTTGTCATTTAATGGGCAGAGACTTTTAGTTTCCCAAGACAAAATAGTTAGGGGAGATGGCCAGGTAGCTCTGATGATTAGACTATGTTGTTATAACACTAAGGTCAAGGGTTCAGATCCCCGTGCCAGCCAGCCACCTTCCACCCAAAAAAGTTTTGAATATCTGCTACACAATAAGAGAAAGAGAGCAGGCACAAATGAGAAAGCAAATTGGGTAGAATATTAACAGCTGGCCAATGTTAACAATCAGGTAAAGGGTACATGAATATTCTTGCCTGGACCATTTTCACTCACTAGGCCTCCCCTCTCTGGAGTGGGACAAGGTGGGATTACATGGTATGGGCTGCTTGGATGCCCAACCTCGTCCATGGGAACAGAGTCACTGACCCCATGTCATAGAGGGTACTGAGGCTCCAAGAGGTCTTGATATGAGCTGACTTGTCACAGGGCTAAGACGTGGCCAGCTGTGAGCTGTAATTGTAATAGAACCACGCTTGTGTCACTTCATGTGATGTGCAGCTACAGCCAGAACACTGGCATGAGTTGCAGTGAGGGAAATTAAGCTTTAATTACAAGGCCAAGTAACAGAGCCCAGGTGGCTAAAGCTCAGAAACATCCTGATCTCCAAGAACACTTACAGGCAGGGAGTTTTAAAGAAAAAGTAGGGGGCGGGGGAAGGGAGTGTATAAGTCACCCATTGACTGTTCTGCTTGGCTGCATCTCTGAGCACAAAGAAGAAGGATATCTGTGAACAAAGTCACAACTTTTGGTTTCATCTATCACTTACAAGGTTCCTAACAGTCTGTGTTCTTGATAGTTCACCTCGGCACATTGTGAGGGCTGGGAAAGTTCTGGATTTTATCCTGTAAAGACATCTTGAGGATGTTTGTCAAGATAATGCCTACTGGCCCTGGAGCTTAGTGACTCTGTTTTGTGGTCTTTCTCATCACTTAGGTAACATCCAGTCCTGCCCAGTTGTCTTTGTACTGCCTCACTCAATTGCTAGTTATAAATCCTAACTCCTTAATTAGAGAGTCTGTTCCCAGATTCTAAGTCAGCATCAGCTTGAGGGACCAAGGCCACAGCTCACTTTTATTAAACTCTAGGGAAGGCTTCACCCAAATGGGGTGTCCACTCAGTTTTAGAACTCAGGATAACTTGACCACAAGGCTGTGTTCAATGATTGTCCAACAATGACAAAAATGAAAATGGTAATAATTACAACAGTGATGAATGGATATGACAATGTAGATGATAATACTGGGAATAAAAGGAACCCAAGGAGATGGCAGAGGAGTACAGTCCTCCCCGAGTGAATGAGCAGGTGCTCATGTCAGGACCAGAGGTGCTCTGGAGGCAGAGCAGAAGGAATGCAGCGTGACCAGGTTCTGTGAATGTGAAGGACCGAAGGTAGGTGGGAAAGAATGCAGAAGAGGAGGACAGGGGCCAACAGGAGACTCGTGTGTGGAAAACACCAGGTGAGCCTTGGGAAAGGAGGAAACCGAGGTCACTCCCAGAGTGAAGGGTGGAACCGGCGACTATACAGGTGTGGGGAGTGAAGATAGAGGAGATGCTGGAGACAAAATCTGGACATCTGGCTCCACTGAGTGATTAGATGCTGGTCCTGCTGGCTGAAGTAGGGGATACTGACAAGGTCAGATTCAGATAAAGAGCTTGAGGGCCATTTCAGTCACACTGCGGTCCAGGTGTCCTCAGAGCACAGATTCCCATTCTAGAAAGAGACAATTAGACAGGTTCAGTTCTTGGACCCAAGGGCATGTTTAACTCGTGGTGAGAGGCATGCAGGACTTCTGCCCCCCACCATGTCTGATGTAATCACTGTCCAGTGAAGACCAGCCTGAGCACATCTGCACTATAGGTTGGAACTCCACTGCACAACTGGCCACTGTTGCTTTGCTCCCCCATGGATTTGTCACCCCTTTTCCCCTGGGTGATGGAGCCACAAAGGATTACTCAAATCCCATCTCTTCTGAGCAGTGAGAAGTCCCAAAGTCGAGAACTTCCCCAGAACCCTCAAGGGGGAGGCATTTCTTCCATTTGGGAAATTAACCCCTAATTGGGGATCTCTTCCTGCATTTATTCTACAGCCCAGGAAGTTACAGGAAGAGACATAGGTGACGTTAATGTCTTAACAAGTTTAACAATAGAAGCTGGTAACATTCAGTGAAAACAAGTCAGATGACATTCCATTAAGGCAATTAAGTGATCCACCAAGAAAAGCTTGATCTTAGCAAACATTCCTTCTTCCTACACAGTTTCCCAGTATCTTTACATATCAATCAGTAACCTGTCTCTCTTTAAGTCAGCAGCCTTGCTGTGTTACAACTCTTTATCTTACAACAGAGACTCAATAGTCTGGGGAAATTTTCCTGTTCTTTGTAAGGTCAATATTTGAAACTGCAAGGCTTTGGAAAACCAGGCCCTGTGAAGTTCCTTTGCTTTATAGTATATTCCACAAGCCACCAATGTCCTGCCTATCCAGGACCCAAGGCTTCTGGGGCTGAAAGGGCAGAGGACCCAAGCTGATAAGGCAACAGGACCCAAGCTGACAGTTCACCAGAGAAGTTCCACTTTATTCAAGGACTGCACGTATATTTATAGGGAGCTGTGTTCTGGGTTTGGATAGGGGGTGGATGGGTGGTAGCTGATTGGATGGGGCTGGGCAGGAAGTGAGCCCTGACCTGTGACTGGTTGAGGTTTTGGCACCGATGGGCTTGTTTACTGTGGAGAAGAACCTGGAAGGGTGCCATGTTGCTAGGGAGTGCCCCCCCACTTGAGTGCCTATGGTATCCCTACATTCCTCCCTTTTCCCTCTGTTGTGGGAATGGGTCGTCATAATCTTCGAGCTACTTCCTGCTGGACAGGGGCGTAGTAGGAGAAGAGGAATTGGGAGGAGACTGGGGATTTTGTAACAGGACCCAAAAGAGGGTAGAGAATAAGAATAAGAATAATTTTGAAGGGGGAGAACTCTAAAAAGGTTCCCTGAAGCCACAGGTCAGTGATTTGTCAAGTCCAGTGTGTAGGAGGCTGTAGGGGAGAGCATCCAGGCGTCCGTGGCCAAAGCTTCCAGGAACAGGGACCATTGATGAGTCAGGTCCATTCTAATAGTGGTTTAGCTGATCTGGTGAAGAGGGGGCAGGATCTTCGGTGGCCAGGAGCTGGTAGTTTTTAAGTAAAAGCTGGTTAAAAGTTTGGTTAGAAATTTTTTAAGTTGAGTTTGAATGAGTTTTATAATGTAGGGCAGAAAAGACAGGCTATAAATATAACAGCAAGGGGTCCTAATATTGGCCATATCCAGGTGAGAAGTGAGCCTTGGAAAAAGAGGAGAAAGGATCAGGGCAGTTGGCTCTGAGGTCTGAGGCTAGGTTGGTGAGTTTGACAATATTGGTTTTTACTAGTCCTGATTCATTGATATAATAGCAACTTTCTTCCTGGAGGAAGATGTAAGTGTCACCCTTTTCTGCCATGAGAAGGTCTAGTGTTCAGCGGTTTTGTAAGGTAACTTTAGCTAGGGAGGTAATTTGTCTTTGTAAGGCAGATAGAGATTCAGCTGTGGAGGTGAGGGCCTTTTGTAGTTTGTTATTAACGTCTTGTACCATCCATAGAGTATGTCCCAAGGCCCCGCCTGACAGGCCGGTTGTAACAATTGATGCCATTAAGGACATTCCCACTAGGACTGGGAGAAAGACAGCTTGAAGTTGTCTTGGGGGTGAATGATCCCAGAAAGCAGTGATAGGACACCAGAGTGTGGTTGGGGGTGTTATCGGGGTCCCATAGAGGAACATCTGGAAGGCTGAGGGGTGTAGAGGAAGAATTGGAAGGGAGTGAGGTAATGTTTACAGGGACAGCAGCCAGAAGTGAGCATAGCAAAGATGCACAAAGGAAGCAATTGTTAGGAGGGGTGGAGTTGAAGAAAGTCTGGTTAAGGAAGATAACGGTTTCAGAAATAATTTGTTGCCAAGTGTAGATGGGAGAGGGCTGGTTGGCGGCGTTTTTTCTCTGAGGAAAGGGGTTTTTTTTGCTGAGAAATGTGAGTATGTACAGCAGATAAGGAAATGTGATTTTTTATGAGGACATATGTGTGGGTGATTTTAAATTGTTTGCAAGGGCGAGAATTGACAAAGGCACTGCAGTAGAAAGATCCAATAACTACCCCAGCCCCCCTGGAGTCCCAGGGGTCACTGATTGCAAGTTTGAGCGTGTTCTCTGTGCTGCGCTGAAGTATCCGGCCCCGTGCATTTATAGGTGGGTCGTGAAATTTGCATGACCAGTACAGGCATCCCCCATAAGTTTCTGGCCACCGGCAGCAAGAAGGATGAGTCTGGTCAAAGATAAAACATATCTATAGGCGGGAAGATTGAGAGGTTATTTTACTCCCTGTAAGGGGGATGGTAATGGCCCTTTGGCAGCTACAGAACAGTCCGCCATGGAAGGGAGTAGTTTGGTGGTATACTGTCCCCCTGTATAAGTTTCTTGTACCGTGAACCGCCAAACGTACAAGGATTTAGAGGCACCTACTAGGTACAGTAAGAGAAACAGGATAACGTTAATGGGAGTGGTCATTGTTCCTGTAATGGAAGGAGACTTGGGAGTGGGGATAAACGGAGTTTGAGGGGGTTAGAGGGATGAGGAGTGTAGGCAAAGGTTTTAGTTTCTTGAAAGGGTGTGTCCTGAACTCGCAGGTCATGCGTAGGTTCCGTGGGATATGTTGGTGAGGTCGGGAAGCAGGGTTTTAACCTAGAGATATGGATCCATGGAGTTATTTGGTTGTTTGGTAGGGAAAGCTTGGCAGCTGTGGGAGTGTATAGAATGACTGGGCAAGGGCCTTTCCACTTAGGAGTTAAAGGACCTTGTGGCTCTGGGGAGG
>NW_007750876.1:0-1319 GCF_000696425.1 Galeopterus variegatus | reverse complement strand
TCTGAGGCTAGGTTGGTGAGTTTGACAATATTGGTTTTTACTAGTCCTGATTCATTGATATAATAGCAACTTTCTTCCTGGAGGAAGATGTAAGTGTCACCCTTTTCTGCCATGAGGAGGTCTAGTGTTCAGCGGTTTTGTAAGGTAACTTTAGCTAGGGAGGTAATTTGTCTTTGTAAGGCAGATAGAGATTCAGCTGTGGAGGTGAGGGCCTTTTGTAGTTTGTTATTAACGTCTTGTACCATCCATAGAGTATGTCCCAAGGCCCCGCCTGACAGGCCAGTTGTAACAATTGATGCCATTAAGGACATTCCCACTAGGACTGGGAGAAAGACAGCTTGACGTTGTCTTGGCCCAGCCCACCTGGAGTCCCAGAGGTCACTGATGGCAAGTTGGAGCATGTCCTATGTGCTGCGCTGAAGTATCCAGACCCCTGCATTTATAGGTGGGTCGTGAATTTTGCATGACCAGTATGGGCATCCCCCATAAGTTTCTGGCCACCAGCGGCAAGAAGTTTGAGTCTGGTCAAAGATAAAACATATATCTTTGACCGGCGGGAGGATTGAGAGGTTAGTTTACTCCCTGTAAGGGGGATGGTAATGGCCCTTTGGCATCCAGCTACAAAACAGTCTGCCATGGAAGGGAGTAGTTTGGTGGTCTTACCTTGTCCCCCTGTATAAGTTTCTTGTACCGTGAACCGCCAAACATATGAGAATTTAGAGGCACCTACTAGGTACAGTAAGAGAAACAGGATAACGTTAATGGGAGTGGTCATTGTTCCTGTAATGGAAGGAGACTTGGGAGTGGGGATAAACGGAGTTTGAGGGGGTTAGAGGGATGAGGAGTGTAGGCAAAGGTTTTAGTTTCTTGAAAGGGTGTGTCCTGAACTCGCAGGTCATGCGTAGGTTCCGTGGGATATGTTGGTGAGGTCGGGAAGCAGGGTTTTAACCTAGAGATATGGATCCATGGAGTTATTTGGTTGTTTGGTAGGGAAAGCTTGGCAGCTGTGGGAGTGTATAGAATGACTGGGCAAGGGCCTTTCCACTTAGGAGTTAAAGGACCTTGTGGCTCTGGGGAGGTGTAGAATACTAAATCCCCAGGGTGTACTGTGGAGTTGTTTTGGGGGGAGGTAGGATTAGGCAATAGCCAATCCTGGTGTTTTCAGAGTTCAGCTCGAAGATGGGAGAGTAACGGGATAGCTAGGTTGGAGGGTATGGTTTTTTTGTATAGGGATGATTCCTGAAGGTAAAGGGGACCTTCCATACATAATTTCGAAAGAGGAGAGGTTTGAAGGTTTCTTCGGGAGGACCCTGAGTTTA
>NW_007750875.1:8703-9708 GCF_000696425.1 Galeopterus variegatus | reverse complement strand
ACCATCTCTTACAGTTGTGAAAATGAAGTAAGTTAATACGTGTAAAGAACCTCTTAGAACAACACCAGATACTTACATAACAAATATTGGTGTTGTTATAGATTGTGCTGGGGATCCTCAAGACACTCCCTAGGGTTGATAATTTCCTAGAAGGACTCACAGGACATAGAAAAGTTGTTACATTCACAATTATGGCTTATTATGGCAAAAGAATGCTTATTAAAATCAGCAAAGGTAGGGCTGGCCCGTGGCTCACTTGGGAGAGTGTGGTGCTGATAACGCTAAGGCCATGGGTTCGGATCCCTATATAGGGATGGCCAGTGAGCTCACTTAGAGAGCATGGTGCTGAAAACACTAAGTCAAGGGTTAAGATCCCCTTACTGGTCATATTAAAAAAAAAAAATCAGCAATGGTAAAAAGGTGCATAGGGGGGAGTCCAGGTGAGAGCAGGCCCAAGCTTCCAGTTGTCCTTGTAAAATCACATGGACAGAGCTTCATTCTCTCAGCAATGATATGTGACAACAGATACAAAGTGTCAGCAGTCAGGGAAGTTCACCTGTACCTTGGTGTCCAGGGTTTTTTATGGGGGGGAGGGGAGTCAGTCACACAGGCATGCAGTGCCTGTGTGACTGACCTTAGCTACCCAGTCTTCAGCCTCCCTCTCACTCCCTGCCCCAAGAAGTCAAACTGATACAGTGTGTATCCCAGTCATACAATAATAGGCATTAACCATATATCACACTGTTAGCACAAACTATCTGGCATGACCCAAAGCCTCAGATATACGAAGACATTCTTACCAGGCAGGATATTCCATGGGCTTAGAGGAGCCAGTCAAAGGCCAGTCCTGAAGACTTTTGGAATGTTCAGGGTTTAGACAACCCAGGTCTACTAAGTTAGCCATTGACTGCAAATTTATGTAAATTTTGCTTATTTGAACAATTTAATTTAACCATTTTGTTAATGTTTTGAATAATTTGTTTTTAGTATGTGAACATTTATTAA
>NW_007750875.1:0-3871 GCF_000696425.1 Galeopterus variegatus | reverse complement strand
CGGCGGGAGCACCACCACGCTCCCAAGCGGCGCACTGTAGCAGTGTGCCACTGGGCCGGCCGGCCCTAAACAACTGTTCTTTAAATAAACCAAAAACAAACAAACAAACAAAAGAAACTAACCCTCGGCGGGAGCGCCACCACGCTCCCAAGCGGCGCACTGTAGCAGTGTGCCACTGGGCTGGCTGGCCCTAAACAACTGTTCTTTAAATAAACCAAAAACAAACAAACAAACAAAAAAAACCTCCTCATTTGTCCTTAGATGGAAAAGAAGGCAAGAAGGCACAAGTGTTTTTTCTCCCTGTGAATGAAATTTGGTGACCTATGTGCTATATCTGCAGCATTTTTGTTCATATTGGCGTAGAATTCAGTGCATGAATATCATTACATTCTTATAGCTAACACTTCTAGTTAACTTTGATTTTAAAAATCCAAAGCCTAATGCATTAATACTTTAAGTTAATGATGATCACCTTGGAAATGAGTACACGAGACCATTTTTCAACTATAATACCTATGTCATGGGTAATATTAAAACTAAATATGGACAACAATTGCTATTTTAAAGTGATGTTTAAATGGCAGAAGCTTTTTCCAGCCAGGGAAATGAAAGAGTCTTCCAAACTCTAGCAGGAAAGCAATCTTGACCTCCTACACCCAGGACAGAGATCCTAGCATTCTTGGTGACCTTCCATTCTGCCTTTCTTAATATTTTTACGAAAGTGTGATGGGAATCATCTCAAGGACCAAATGCCTGTCTTGTCACACACATGATGTGCAATAAGCAGAGACACTCTGGATTCCCAGGCCCTGCCTTGTGGATGGCAAAGTGGCCAGGAGCCAGCTGTCCTAGCAGCCACCCCTCTACCTAATCCTGACAGAATTTTTACTTCCATAAAATTTCCTCCCCAAGTCCTAATATTTGGCATTAAAAAAATTTATATGTGACATTTTTATAACTTACTATAAAATGATTCCATTGTCCTTTTTCAGTGCAGAAAGTTCCTCTTAGAAAGAAATAATATTTTGATATGATCTCAACCCTTAGCACAGTGAAAGGAGAAATTAAGACACTGGACATCCATGAAAATAAAAAAGCAAATAGACTCAAGGGTAGGGATCATTACAGTTCATAGACATTGGCATAACTACATCTTTTCTTTCGTATTAGGAAAACAAACTTGCTTTTTTCATGAGTATCTTTTACCAAAAAGAATTAAAAGAGGGAAGTTTGAGTTCACCAGGAAAGTTACCACTGAACAGCTAGAAGTAAAGCATTTATACAGCTTGTCATCAAAATCAACAAAAAAGTAGTGATATGTGATAACAAAATAGTCTACTATTTTAGAAAAATATAACTGCATAGATTAATTACAAACTAAAGCAATACATTCACAGTTTCTACATATATTCTTCTTGTACATCAATTTAGACCTATTATATGTCGAAAAAATATCTTTGGCTGGCAATGGAGAAGCTATCAAATGTTCACCTTAAATACGGGCATAAGATCAGTGCTGTCATGGGATGAAACACAGCAGGGTGTTTTCTAAATGAACGGCAGCGAGGCAAGTATTCCCTTTATTGTCTTCTAACCCTAGGAGGAGGCTTAGAATTTCTCAGGCTGCAAGTCAAGGGAATTAAGAGCCTTGGTGTTTGAACTTCTATCCTCTCACCCAAGGAAACAGAACCAGAAAGGCAGCCTCTCTCCAGAGTGTCCCAAGTCTGCGTGAATTCCTGCTAAATTGCAGGAAGGCTGAGTCTCTGCTGGGGTGTCAGTTCTGGGTGCCACACATCCACAATGAATATCAGCCGGAAAGATGAGGCGTCCTGCCACACCTCGTGCTCAAAAGAGTCGTCAAAGATGAGCACCTTGCCTTCTTCCCATGTCCTGGAACAGAAAAACATGAATTCTTGAGTACAGCTATAGATGGTTCACATGTCTGAGGACCAATTCCTGTCCATGTGTAGGAAGCCCCTTTATGACAACCTTTGGGATAGAACCAGAGAACTGAAGAATTTATTTTTCCCTTGCTGATTAAGAAAAAAATGTCAGGACTCTTATTATGAACATCAAGTTTTATTGCTCAGCACTGTAGTTGTACAAAGGGCAGGAGACTGGTGATGAAGGTTGGCTTAGTCTGTTTTGTACTGTTATAACTTAACTCCTGAGAATGGATAATTTATAATAACAGAGATTCACTCATTACAGTTCTGGTGACTGGGAAGTCCAAGGAGAGTGGCCTGCATCTGGTGAGGGCCTTCTTCCTAGGTCATTCTACAGCAGAAGGCAAAAGACAAGAGAGCATGTGTGCCTGAGAGGACAAGTGGTGGCCAAACTCACTTTTATAACTAACCTGCTCCCTCAATAACCACATTAATCCACTCTGGCTCTGCCCTCATGACCTAATTACCTGTTAAAGGTCCCACCTCTCAATGCTTGCTTTGGGGATTAAATTTCCAACACTTGAACTCTGGGGGACACATTCAAACCACAGCAAGGGCATACTGATCTTATCACATGCCCTGCAATTATTCTGGAGTCAGCCCTAAAAGAGGCTTGTTTCATTAGTCAAGCATTCAAATGCATGCCCTGGCGGCTCATGACAGGATGCCTTCTCAGTGAATGACTCCTTGGCTATCCTCCCTGGCCTTTCAGAGACTGGGTGAGACCTCAGTGGCAAGCATTCAAATGCATGCCCTGGCGGCTCATGACAGGATGCCTTCTCAGTGAATGACTCCTCGGCTATCCTCCCTGGCCTTTCAGAGACTGGGTGAGACCTCAGTGATAACTGGGTCTCTACAACTCTCAGGACACCTGGCACAGGGCCTGTGTATTTCCAAACAATTCTCTCTTCAGCTCATTCTGTTTGGTTCAAGTCCTATTTTATGGAAGAAAGAAGTCTTTTCTTAAACCCAGTGACCACAAAGCAGATAACCAAATTAGGTATTTCCAAGCTAGTATTCTGGCTGAGTAAAACAGGCAGATTGGGAATGAATTTTGTTTATATTTTTAGCATTATCTACTATGCAAGTGGGTTATCCGTGGAACATTTTAAATCAACGCTGCAAAACCAGCACTATCTCATAAGAGATCTGTATAGGAACTAGAATCTAAATTTAGTTAGTCCAAACAAAGCGATCAAGAGAGAAATATGCAGGAGGTAGTTACCCGATGCCTTTCAAATCTAAAGGAGACTTATGAGCTATGCCAATGCTCTCTCTTTTTAAAACAGATATTAACAGTCAATACATTAAATGCTAAGTTATGTTTTTAAAATGAAACTTTTACCAGGAAATTTTCTTTACATGCTAAAATTCCACTGAAGCATTCAAAACTTTACATCCTGTATTAGCAAATAATTATAATTACACCATGGGAAATGCTAGCTTGGTTTCAAGGTACTATATTATCATGAGAACATTTTCATTGGATAAATGATTGGTGGTTTTTTAATGTTCGTTATTAGATGATTAATCAATATAAATTGAGTAATATGACATATCTCAGGGCTTCTCTACCTCAGCACTGCTGACACCTGGGCTGGACCATTCTCTATTGTGGGGCTGGTCCCCCGCACTGTAAGATGTTTAGCAGCACCCCTGGCCTCCACTCACTAGATTGCAGCATCACACACACACCAGGTGTGACGACCAGAAATGTTGCCCAGTCATTGCTAAATGTCCTGCTGGCTGGGGACAAAATCATCCCAGTGGAGAATAACTGACATATTGAATGAATCTGACAATAAAATTTCCAAGTTATTTAAAATAATTGATAAAGTAACTAATACTTAAAAGTTAAAAGTTCACTGAAATTTGGAATCAAACCTCTATTTCTGCTACCCCCCCCCCCCCCCCCCCGGGGGGGG
>NW_007750874.1:5944-10125 GCF_000696425.1 Galeopterus variegatus | reverse complement strand
AAAAAAAAAAAAAAAAAAAAAAAAAAAAAAAAAAAAAAAAAAAGGAAGGGGAATAGATGTTGGGCAGGCAAAAACAACCAGTACTTAATTAACTTGCCCCAGGTGATTTAGAAAGTAATAAGTGTAACTAGGATTCTATTAATAATAAACTTGTTGGTCTTACCCTAAAGCCACAGAGCCTGCTGCACTTTAACTATCAAGTCCGACTGCCTTCTTGTTCAGTCACTATTTGTTAAATGTCAGCCTTCTAGGAATTTACAGTTCTGGGATTTATGAGAAACACAAAACATTTGAGAAATAATTGATTGCTGACCTGTGTCATCCTACTGCTTTAAGAATTCAGAAGGGGATGGAGGTTTTTGAAATGGAAGGGAGTTGAAAGATTTATTATTATGATTACCATTTAATTAAGAAGTATTCTACAGGAAATACTGGATTTTAGAATTTGCTAACATAAATGTTGATGTACTATATTTCCTCTTCATAGTATTGGACCAAGTACAGACCTTTCTTCCACAGATGGCCCAGGCAAATGAGAAGCTAAGAAAAGACATGTCAGCCGCACCACCTGGTCGTTTCAATATTGAAAACATTGATGGGACTCTTGGAAAAGTTATACAAATGGTAACTTTGCTTTGTTTTCATTTCATATAGTAAAATTACCAGTGTGCCTCGTCACCTAGAAAGAAGAGACATAATTTTTCCATTTTATTTTCAAGTATTAATTTTCCTCATGTTAGCTCATGTTTCCAGTACTGAAGAGGTGCATAGCTATTTTATGATTAAGGCCTTATAGGTCAGTAAGCTTCTCTGGGTAAAGTTTAGAGATTTACTCACATGGAGTCACAGGAGGGCTTTTTCAAGTCAAATATTACATTTGTTACCTTGTAGCTTTAATTTACTAAATGTCCTAACTGGATATTTCTTTTTCCATCGAAGCACCGAAAGAGGTAATCATAGTCTGATTTCACTGAGTGTGCAAAAATAAATGATGTGTTTGAGTGATTGATCACATAAGCTACATGTAAACGTTGTCTCTCAATTTATACTCATGTCTTCTTTCTACGCTGGAATTCCTTTTCTAACACTTATGTCTGGGTAGAGCTGATACCATTGTTAGTAGTAATATTTATTAGCAAATCTGGTCAGCTCCACCTCTGGAATATATTCCAAATCCAACCACTTTGTACAATCTCCACTGCTGCGTCACTTGGTCCAAGTAATTATGGTCTCTCTTGTGGACTATTACAGTAATTTCCTCAAAAGTCTCCCTGTTTCCACTTTTTCCTACACGAATTCTGTTTTTCTCAGTGTGTGTGGTTCATTGTTTGGGAACCAGGGGGTTTCCCATCACATTTCTAATGAATTGGAAGTCCTTCAAAGGTCCCATACAATCCTGCCTCCACCTGTCTGTCTAACTTCATCTACACAATTATCCTGTTTACTGCCCTCCAGCTCCAGTCTCATTGCTCCAGACTGTTTCCCTTGGGGTTTTTCCATGTAGAATGCTTTTCCCCAGATTTCTGCATCTGGACTTCCTCTATCTCTTTTCAGTCATCACCTCATCAAAAGTCCTTCCCTGATGGCCCTGTTATTGATCTTGTCCTGATTTATTTTTATTTTCACCACCATACACTTTATATGTAACATGTCTTTATTTTCCCTGTAGAATAGGGGTCAGCAAACATTTTCTATATGATGCCAGATAGTAAATTTTTTAGGCTCCGCAGGGTCATACTGTCCATTGTGACTACTCAGCTTTGCTCTTGTAGTGTGAAAGCAACCATTGACAATACATAAATGAATAAGCAAGGCTTACAAACTTTATGGATACTGAAATTTGAATTTCATGTAATTTTCATGTTTCATAAAATAGTGTTCTTATTTTGATGTTTTTTCCTACACTTTAAAAATGTCGGGCCGGCCCGGTGGCGCACTGGAGAGTGCGCCGCTTGGGAGCGCAACGGCGCTCCCGCCGAGTGTTCCCATCCCATGTGGAGACCGGTTCCCACTCGCTGGCTGAGCGCAGTGCGGGTGCAACACCGAGGGTTGCGATCCCGTTGCCGGTCCCCGGTGCGGGCGCGACACCGAGGGTTGCGATCCCGTTGCCGGTCCCCGGTGCGGGCGCGACACCGAGGGTTGCGATCCCGTTGCCGGTCCCCGGTGCGGGCGCGACACCGAGGGTTGCGATCCCGTTGCCGGTCCCCGGTGCGGGCGCGACACCGAGGGTTGCGATCCCGTTGCCGGTCCCCGGTGCGGGCGCGACACCGAGGGTTGCGATCCCGTTGCCGGTCCCCGGTGCGGGCGCGACACCGAGGGTTGCGATCCCGTTACCAGTCAGCAAAAAAGACAAAAAGGAAAAATAAATAAAAATAAAAATGTAAAAACCATTCTTAGTTCATGAGCCAAACAAAAGTAGGCATTAGGCTGGCCTGCAGGTTGTAATTTGTTGGCTCCTGCTCAAAAATGTAAATTTCATGAAGGTAAGGGTTTTGTTTTGATTTTTTGTTGTTGTTGTTGAATCTGTGGTACCCAATGTGGTGCCTAATGTTAATATTTGTTGAATGAATGTTGTTGGTGTTTTTAGTATATATAGAATTAAACTTGTAGTAAATGCAAATCATTATTAAGGTGTACCCTGGCAACTAAAAACACAAAAGTACCATGTTGTATTAAAAACATTTCTTGCCCTTTATGCTTCAATCTTTGTGCTGAATTTTGGTGGTTCTCAATGTTGTCTTATTACAAGTTTTTAGGGAACTGCCCTGAAATAAATTTCCCATCTAATACTTTTTACAGGATGTGGCCTTGTTTGAGATGAATCAGTCAGACTCAAAAGAAGAAGACAGTTCAGAAGAGAGTTCACAGGACAGTTCAGAGGACAGTTCAGAATCTGAGGCTGAAGATGACAGCATCCCCGGTGAAGTCACCATAGATAACATTAAGCTTCCTAATTCGGAAGCTGGGAAAGGCAAGATTGAAGTTTTGGACAGTCCAGGTAGTAAAAAAAAGGAAATAGTGGAATAAAAGATCCAAAAAGAAACAGGTGATACGTGCCTGCTAATTCTTGAAGAAGAATGTGATTCACTGACTAGTTTACATTTCAGGTACTCATGGTGCTTTTATATTCTAAAAGAAAAACTTTAGACAAATTTAACAGAGTTTATTTGAGCAAAGAATTATTCATAAATTAGGCAGCACTTAAAACTTAAAGGGGTTCAGAGTTCTGCTGTGCAGCATGGGCAATAAAAGCTTATCTTTTGTAGGCTGAACACATAAGTGAAGTGCAGAAATAACTTGATAGATTACAGCTAGATGTTTGCCTTTGGACATGGTTTGATCAGCTGTCTGCCTGTGATTGGCTGAAGCTCAGCTGTTTGTGTTTGGCTGAAACCCAGCCATTTGTTGCAAAACTGATAAACTACTAAGTTAGGTTTCCATTTGTTTCCATACTGAGATAGGTTGTAGTTTGTTGCATAGGAACTCAAAGTACAGAGACAGCCTCAGGATAATGGTCTCCTGCTTATTTAATTTAGCATATGTAATATTGGATGTATTTTATTTCTCAGAGAAATCAAAACTGGCTTTTAAAGAGTTGGAATATATAGCATTTGGGTGTCTGCCAAGGGGAGACTAATCTTTGATCTCATGGCAAAGAGATCTGTTGTTTAGAAAGCGTAATTTTGGGCACGGTGATGAGTAAATTTGTTGGCATCTTCTTTCTTCAGCACGGATTTCAGAAGTATCAAATTTATCTTAAAATAAAAATGCAAATCACCAGTTTGTATTTGTTTTAAATTACCCTCTTGGATAAAGTGACCTAGTTTTGTTTTAGGTTATTGTAAAGTCTGATTTATTTGTCACCATCAAAATGGGTTCAATGAGGGAGAAATTTTTTTAAGAGAAAAACAATTTTCACAGAGAAGATAATTACTTATATTTAGCTATCTTCAAACATACCTATTTTCATTTTTTAAAAAAATTCTTTTCTACTTTGAGCTGGAAAACTCATGATCTGTGGTGTAATTACTGTCAGTAACTCTGCAGGCACATAATGCGTGTAGAATTTACTCGTTGAGAAAATTAGGTTTTAGGTTTTTTTTTCCATAAAGCAAAACTTTTTGTTTCAGCTATTAAAACTGTTCCACACAGTTGCCCATAGTTTGAAACCTATCAAATGG
>NW_007750874.1:4112-5373 GCF_000696425.1 Galeopterus variegatus | reverse complement strand
TGCAGGCACATAATGCGTGTAGAATTTACTCGTTGAGAAAATTAGGTTTTAGGTTTTTTTTTTTCCATAAAGCAAAACTTTTTGTTTCAGCTATTAAAACTGTTCCACACAGTTGCCCATAGTTTGAAACCTATCAAATGTTGAAAATAGGGACATCACAGAAAAAATAGGAGGACACAGGACAAAGAAAGGCAGTAACTGGTTTTCCCTTTCAAAGGTCAAAATGGTACTAGGCTGAAGTCACCTTTCTGTCCATTTTTGGTTTTACTAAACTTGTTTGGGATCTCATCTGCCACGGGCTTGACTTTTGTTCAGGAAAGAGACCTAAGAGTATAAGGACCATCTCTGATTCTATAGAGCTGATGAAACTTTTTCTAATGTTTTTGGGTTCTCTTTGAATCCTACACTTTCCTACACCTCACATTAGCCTAGTGTATCTTGTAAATACTCTGAAGATAACTTTAAGGGTCCTTTCTGTCTTTCTTATTAGAAATTGGAACGAGCTCTCCTGGGCAGTGCTAGGTGTATAAAGAAATGAACATATCTGGAAACAAGATTTTTCAGCTGGAAAGGGTAACTACATGTCATAGTACCAGACACAACTGCAATGAATTATTGGTGGAAATATTTATTTAAAGGTTGTCTTCCACTAGATATGCTATATTATGCAGAGTTGCATTTGTCTGTTTTACTGCTTAGCATAGTGCGTGGTACATAGTAGGTATGGGATAATGTTAAGAAACAAATTAACAGGAAAATGTATGAGGGTGAGTAGGTCATTTGAAGCAATGGTAGACTTCTCCAGGTAGGGCAATATAAAAGTGTAACCTCACAGGAAATACTGGAATATCCAAGTAGAAATAGACCAATGATCAGTGAAAGAGGCTTATCAGTCTAGAAATAGATACGTGTATGTAAAATGTTAGTATTTCTCTCTTACTGTGGCTATCTCATAATGCAACTAGGCTTTCCATAGAGTTGAAAGAGTCAACTAAATTGAGGTCCTCTGGACATTCTTCTGAGATATAGGAGAAGAAAGAAAAACATAAAAATTTAATATACGATAAGGATGTTATTTCAAGTAAGTGTAAAATGGATGAATTATTCATAGTGTCAGGACTGGCTATTCAAGCAAGATTAGAATCTATCCTCATATCATGTGCCAAGATAAATTATGTATGATTAAAATTTAAATGTAAAACAATAAGGTGATAAGGGCTCAATACTAAAATATGGGTTCATATTTTTTTTTTCCCTTTTT
>NW_007750874.1:1804-2273 GCF_000696425.1 Galeopterus variegatus | reverse complement strand
AGGTACTATGCTTTTACATCTACTTCACAGATGAGAAAACTGGCATAGAGATACTGAGCAAATCCCTAAGGCCTTACAATGTAAGGTAAGTGGCAGAGCCACATTTTAAGTTGTTGGCCACACCTAGCCATCATAGGCTCCCTAGCGACTATGCCATGAGCACAGGCTCCGAAGCTGTCTGGATCAAATCCTAGCCCAGCCACTTATCTGTAAAGTGGGGATCACAGTATCTACTTAATTGGATTTTTATAAAAAAATTGACTTAATACACAACATGTGATTAGAATAGTGCCCAGTAAATATGAGGTTTAATGGTGGCAAAGATTTGGGGAAACTGTTGATGAGATTATAGATTGCTATATCCTTTGACTCAGGGATTACACTTCTAGGAATTTATCCTAATAAGTATAGCTTTGGTCACAAATTTGTATATAAGATTCATTGTGAAATTTAACATACTAACAAGGAA
>NW_007750874.1:0-676 GCF_000696425.1 Galeopterus variegatus | reverse complement strand
TTTTTTTTTTAAGTTAAGATACTCAGAATGCCAGAAGATTGCACAACTAACACACTGTCTAGTTAAAATAACTGTACACTCCGAAATTATAAAGTGGAAGGAGTTATATAACCATGGGAAAGCATTTGTCTTTTCCTTCTTTCAGGTTCTATTTCATTCAGTAAAGGGTAATATTAATTATTCTTATTTTGAGAGCCAAGTTTAATGTTAGCTTTGTTTTATTGTTTATGGGAAACTATGATAAGGACTTTGGGAAAAANGGGCAAGTGATGTGAGCCTTCCCAGTGAGGTGTGAGGAAAGGCTGTTAGTAGACATTTGGGAAGGAAAGTATTTCTCATTCCTAAAAAGGAGACACATGAAAAGACGATTCTTCTCTTCTTTTGGAAGAAAGGACTAGATATCTTATGACAGGATATGATTCCTGGAACTCTTGTCTTGTGGGCATGAGTGGAGTCAGCTCTTGAGGGTAAAGTCAGCACTCCAAGGATAGCAGACACCATATAAAGAACATCATAGAGTCACTGCAGCAAATAACTGTAGACTGCACTATTGCTGGACTTCTTGTTTTGTGGCAGAATAAGTTTCCTTACTGTTAAAAAAAAAATCACCTTATGAGGTACTATGCTTTTACATCTACTTCACAGATGAGAAAACTGGCATAGAGATACTGAGCAA
>NW_007750873.1:0-9710 GCF_000696425.1 Galeopterus variegatus | reverse complement strand
GTGGCTGTGCTATCATTTCGTTAGTCCCCTGGGGTTGGACATGTAGGTTGTTTCCAAACCCTTTCTTTCTGATGCATTTCTCTGTGAGACTCTTCAGCAGAGGCTTGTCAGTTGTCCCTCTCAAACCTTTGACCCTGAGAGGACAGCACACCCCAGTACTCATTGGCTCCTGGAAAGGGAGCAATGTCTTCCTACCTTTTGACCATCTCCTTCCGTAATTTCCATTTTTTCTTATTCTAACAATGATGTGCTCCTCCTCTGTGTGTCTCTGTCCAATTATCCGGTGTTTGAGAAATCCATTTTGCCATAATCGGGGCAGGATCATGCAACACGGCCTCTTTTGTTCCCTGCCCTTAAGTCCTGACAGTTCTGTGGAACTATTTGCCTCTTTGCGTCACTTGGTTTCAGAAGATGAGCATGTCGTCTTACGTGAGGTCTGTATTCCTATTGTCTAATGCTACATATTTAATTGAACTGGTCCTTTTTCCACATCTTTTAATCATGATTCTTTTTCCAGAGTTGTCACTAAAGTTGTCTCATGGCACCTGTATTACTTTCCTACGGCTGCTGTGACAAATTACCACAAACTTAGTGGCTTAAAACAACAGAAATTTATTTTTTCATAATCCAGGAGGCCAAAAGTCTAAAACTGAGGTGCTGGCAGGACTGTGCTCCCTCTGAAGGCCTGGAGGACAATCCTTCCTTGCCTCTGCCAGCTTCTAGTGGCTCCAGGAGTTCCTTGGCCAGTGGCTGCATAACTTACATATCTGCCTTTGTCTTTACATGGCCTTCCCCTCTTAGCCCCAGGTCTCTCCATCGTGTTTCTTATAAGGACACTTGTCATTGGATTTAGGGTCCACCCAGATAATCTAGGATAATCTCATTTTGAGATCACATCTGCAAAGACCCTTTCTCCAAATAATGTCATATTCACAGGGATTAAGATGTGGACGTACCACTTTAGAGGCCACAAGTCAACCAACCCACTCTAGCGCCACTCTTCCCTAGTCTAGGGATTGATTTTTTTCCCTTCACACTTTCCAGGTGGAATCTCTTGATCTCCCTCTTCTCATCCAGGATAGCCCATCTCCCTTGGAGAAGTTTCAGTCATGTGGAATATGTGGAGGTTAGACAATGGTCATGAGAAAAATGGTTTTCTGCTGCTGATCCATTGAAGTATCCCAAACCAGTTCTTTCACATACACTAAATATATTTTCTTCATCAAATTGAGTGTTGTTACTTATGCTAAAACTATGAGCAGTTTTTCTTTACCCCAAGTATGAAAGGTTACATCTCAAGGAGGAGAGAATTATTTCTTGACTGTCAATATATTAAGTGCTGTTATATTATCTTATTTAACTCTTATAACAACCCTGTGTCTTATAATTAATTTCTCTTCTTTGGAGAAAACTAAGGCTCAGAGAAGTTAAGTAATTTATTACAAATCACACAGTAAATAGTGGAACCCAGCTCTATCGAACCCCACAGACTTTCGGTCTTGCCTCTACATCAAATTGCTTTTGGGATTTTTCCAGATGAAGAAAGTGCAGCTCAAAGACAAACGATGACTCAGAGGTTACATAGCTAATGAGAGCACAGGACCAGAGCTTGCTTTTGGCTCCCAGTTCACTGCTCTTTCTGCCATACCATATTCTGCACTCGGAACAGAGAGTGTCATTTGAGCTGAAAGAAAGGCACACACCCCGACTGAGCTCAGAAAGAACCTGAACTTTGGAGTCAGAGCTCAAGTCTCTTCCAGCTCCACTGCTTGGTGACAGATGCTCCTGGAACAGTTACTTGGCACTTCTGATGCTCGGTTTCCTCATCTGTGAAATGCAATGATAACGGTGCCGACCTGTCTGCGTCACTGTGAGGGTTAGAGCATGTGTGCTAAAGTACCTGGTACATAGAAGGAGTTCCACAGATGGTAACTGTGACAACCACTTACATTTCAATCCAACGTCTCTTTAAAATTAAAGGATTTTTAATTATAAAAGAAAAAGTAATTTATGTTTATGGTAAAGAGTACAAAGTAACACCATCCCTGTCCCAAAAGCTTTCAGTCCTAGTCCCTGGAGGTAGTCAACAGCACCTTCTGTATGGTTTTCTTTGCATTTGGAAGTATATATACATTTGTTACACAGATAGGAGCATGCAGTTCAGTGCTTGTTTTTTGACTAAGGAATTATCCTGGCTGTGTTCCCCAGGAAGCAAACTCTGCAAAAGAATTTAGGGTGCAGAGTGCTTACTAGGAAGTGCTCTAGGGAGTGACATCTGTGGAAAGGAAGGCCAAGCAAGAGTGGGCAGAGGGAGAAGTCAAGATGCTCAGTCAGGCTCAGCCAACCCCATGGAGCTCTGGCGTTGAACAGAACAACCGAATTGTCCCACATAGTGCTGGTCCCAAAGGCCTGGACCTTTACACCCCGTCAGCTCTCAGCAGGCCAGCCTGGGCAGGGCGTGCCCTTGGACATCTCTGAAGGAGATGACAACTGAAGGCTACCTGCTGACGGTACTCCCTGCAGCTGGGGCAACAAGTCCTCTGAAGGGTGTCCGGCAGCACATCCTGGTGTCTGCCACAGTAATACATGGGGGTGACTTGGTAAGAAAGAACCCAGAGCTGCCCACAAATGCCCTAGGAGTACTCTGTGGGAACCATGACATCTGACTGCACTGGCCTGCTTGTCTGACAGCTGGAAGACCCAAACCCTGCAGATCGTTGGGTCTGGCTGCAATGGGCTGTGCTATTTTTAAGCTAGGTTTACGTGAGTCTTTACCATCTGTGGAGAGTCACCATCACCCTGTCTTCCCCTTTCAACAGCAGAACTTCTGGTTCCTCTCTGGCTGGGATGTGTGGTGCAGGGTTGGGGGACGGGGGGGGTGAAGTCTCAAGGCACATTTCCCTGAAAATTTTGAAAACGAAGCAGCTGAGGATTCCCATCCTGTAAGAGAGAAACACAAAGAGTCATTCACACACGTGACAACAAGCCCTTGTTATCCACTTCCCTTTTGGGTGATCTTTTCATATTTTTCTTTATTCAGCACTTGCTGAATCAACCAAGGTGAGAACTTGGAGGCATTACCCCATGGTCTGAAGGGGACAGATGCCACTACCCTGCCCAGGACCCACCCTAAGGAGGCTTCTCTAATAGCTGGGCACACTCAATGTGTGGTCCCGCACCTTTCCACCCTTTGTTTCTCTCCTCCCTCAAATGAAGACCCCTGCTCACCCACAGAAAAGCAAAGATCTGCAAGGAGTAAACCAGGCTCCATTCTGGGAATGGCAACCTTCTTGAAAGCAGGAACCAGGCCTTAATCAATAATACAGGTGGGAATGTAAAATGCTACAACCATTTTGAAAAACAGGTTGGCAGTTTCTTAAAAAGTTAAGTAAACACCACAGCAGCCAGCCATCCCACTCCTAGAGGAATGGAAACCCATATTCACACAATGACTTCTTCATGGACGTTCACAGCAGCTTTATTCCTAATAGCTAAAGCTGGAAACAACCCAAATGTCCATCAGATTAAGAAGTGTGATATATTCTTACCAATGGAATAACAATCAACAGTAAAAAGGAATGAACTATTGACATACACGAAACATGGATGAATCTCAAAACCATGCTGAATGAAAGACACAGACACAAGACACAAGAGTACCTGCTGTATGATTCCATTTATATGAAACTCTAAAAAAATCAGTTTAATCTTTAGTGACAAAAAGCAGATCCACAGTTGCCTGGGACTAAAGGCAGTGGAGAATGGTCTATAAAAGGGTATAAGGAGACTGATGGAAACGTTTATATCTTGACTATGGTGGCTATTACATGATATATAAATTTGTCAAAATTAATCAAAGTGTATAATTTAAATGAATGAATTTCATTGTGTACAAATTATTTCTCCAAAAAGTTGGTTAAAAATAGAATATGTAAGCAAGAATATTAAAGAAAAATGTGTAAAGTAAACAAAACCAGGGGATTTTTATTTTCTCACTAATTTGAATTATTATAATTTACATTAAAACCATGCCATAAATATTAGAAAAGCTACTAATATAAATCATTCTATTAAAAAGGAATAAACGCCAAGATTATCTCTATACATGCTAAGAAGGTAAAAGTTAAGACTCACATTCTGGAAACAAAAAAATGAATAGAAACTAATAATAGAAAATTTCCTTAACATGATAAAGATTATCCATCAAAAACCGAGAGCAAACACCATATGCAGTGGTGAAATGAGCACTTCAATTACAGTACCTGCTAACACGTAGGACTCAACATTGTACTGGAGGATCATTCTAGAGGCACCACTGGCTCTCAGCAAGGGAGGTACATATGCCCTAAGAGATATATACATGCATACATCCTAGGAAATTTGTTGAAGAACATGTGAGCATATTTGCTTGGGGGTATGATAATGGCATTCGCTGGGTAGGGCCCAAAGGTATTAGATATTTGGAAACCAAGGGACAGTTCCACAAATTGAGAAATTGTCCCATGCTCCACACAACTTTCTAGTCCTGCTCTATTTCACATATAAGCACAAGGCATTTTTTGCAAGGATTTAATATACACTAAAATTTTTCTGGGAATGAAATTATTACGTAATTTGAGAAAAGATTGTACTTTGCTTTTTCAAAATCTTACTAAGAGCTGTTAACCATTTAGAAAAATATTGTTACCTGTAGCACCACTGTAGATATTTGAGTAGCCTACAAAACACTCCTATATTAGTCTAAATCTGTGTTGTCCCGTTCCCAGTGGTAATGCCCATAAGAGATAAGCATCTGACGACTTCATTATGGCTGTTAGTAAATTTGTGTCCCCAACATCTACATATTGAAATAACACTATCTTATTATAAAATACTTTTTCTTAAGTGCTCCTTAAGTTCATATTACATTATGGCATAATACTGATGGTTTAGAAATCAGGAGATTAAGTGGTTTATATTACCTATGAATTTCATTTCAGATTGGTAAACGTGCCTGTTACATACGTTTTGTTATAAATCTGATGGAACTGAGAATCGTCTTTCTAGCGTTACAAGCAAAGCAACTGAGGTAAAATATAGAAAAGGAAAAATAAAAGCTGTTTGTCAGAGAAACATAATTGTATTAGAAAACTCAAGAGAGTCAACTAGAAACCATTAGAATTGGTAAAAAGAGATCGCTATTGTAGCAGTTATAGGATAAATGTAAAAGATGTGATCGACAGTGATATATAAACGTGCAATGATTCTGTTTTTCTTGATAAATATCAGCTTCGCTTTGCAAGCCTTACTCCCCACCCTAACCCTGTGCTAGCAGGATGGAGTGGAGGTAGTTGAAGGAGACTAAGCATTGCCCCAATCTCTTCCCTACATGTAATGATTTTGCTCAGTATGATGATTACTATTAATTTTAGAGGTGCAGAGAGGGGCTGGTGAGGGCAACAGCGAGATCCACATTCTCCCCTTTACTCTGTCTTCTCTCTGTTCTGTGGGCCAAAGCTCTCAGCAGAAGACTAGACCAATAGTGGATGGTCTGAGGGCACACTGTGCCCCTGGGCCATGATCTAGCTTCTGTTGGATTCTTTCTCATTTTCATTAAAAGAGAGAGAGAGAGAAGAGAAGAGAAGAGAAAGAAAATTTTTAAAATAAAACCAATAAGAAAAAGAGGGGTTATATGCATGCATGCCTGGACAAAAAGAAAACTATGCTCCCAAATATTAAAGTACTTGACTCACTTGGGGAGGCACGAGATGTTGGGGAGCATTATAGATGACTTTTACTTTGTACAATTCTGTATTTTATGAACTTTACAATAGGTATAGCAATTTCACTCTTCAGTGTATACCGAAGTGAAATGGAAACATATGTCCACACAAAAAGTTGTACACAAATATTCATAGCAGCATTATTCATAATAGCCAAAAAGTAGAAATAACCCAAATATCCATCAACTGGTGAGTGAATACATAAAATGTAGTATATCCATATGATGGAATGTTATTAATATTATTTTGTATTTCAATAAAAAGAAATGAAGTATTAATACATGCTGCAACATGGATGATCCTTGAAAACATGAAGTTAGGTCAAAGAAGCTAGTCACAAAGGACCACAGACTATATGAATCCACTTATATGAAATGTCCAGAATAGGCCTTCATCTATAGACATGAAGTAGATTAGTGGTTGCCCAGAGCTAGGGGAATGGAGGCATTGCGGGGTGATAGGTAAGGAGTATGGAGTTTCTTTTGGGGGCAATAAGAATGTTCTAGAATTTATTGTGGTGATGGTTGCACATATCTGTGAGTACACTGAAAGGCATTTAATTGTACAGCTTAAATGGGTCAATTATATGCTTTGTGAATCATATTTCACGAAAACTGTTAATAAAAACTATTAAAGGAGCATGTATTACTTTTATAATAATAAAAAATTAGTAAAATTAGTGCTTTTATTGGTAATTATCATGTAGATTTGTTATATACTGTATTAAAGGTTTGCCCCCCAAAAAAACCTGAACTATTATCATAGGACTCTGCCCTGAGTCCCCTGGATAATTACTCTTGTAAATAGGTAGCTTATTTGGCAAAAGCGAGAGGGAATACAGTGTAGTACTGTCAAAAATTTTAAAAGGAAAAGAAAAAGTAACATACAGCAGTGAACAAAATGGAGAATCCAGAAATAGACTCAGCTAACTATAAACTCATTATATGATATTGTAAGCTTTTTAAAACTCTGGGGTGAGGATGCTTTCTTTGAGTGGTGTTGGAATAATTAGATAGTAATTTGGGGAGGAAATTAAATGAGATCCATATCTTAACAACATATTGCAAAAAGAAAGTCCAGATGGTTTGAAGTGGTAAATAAAAACATCACATTAAATAAAATTGAACAGAAATGAGAATGGAGTATTTATCAGATCTGTGAAGGACTGGAAACTTGCTCAACTCTAAAAGCAATAGAAAAGTATCAGTAAAACCAGACATTCCAGTATGTAACATTTTTCATTTCTACACCTTAACAATTAAACAAAATTAAGATAAAAAGGCATCAGATTAAAAAATATTTATCACAAATATGACCAAGGATTAATAGAACAGTCTCATCCTAGCTATTAAAAAAAAGAAAAGAACTCAGTGGGTAAATGGACAAAAGAACAGACAATTTGCATTAGGAGAAAATGGACAAAAGAACAGACAATTTGCATTACGGAAATTAATAGTAAACAGAAATATATTTAAAAGTCTCATAATTGCTGGTAATCAAAGGAAAGCAAATTAAAGCAACTGCATTCTGAATGTGGGCGCTACTGTGCACGGTTGCCTTGGATCCTGGACCCTTACTTGCTTCAGCAAATAGACCTGGTTTCCCCTCTTCTCCCTCAGAGAGCTAAATTAGTGCTCAAATACAATAACCTCATGATCTATGCAAGGTTAAAATGATCTCTCATTTATTCTCCTTTTTCCTCCACCTTCATGACTCATGTTTTTCCTGGAAAAAGAAGTTACTGAACATGTACGGAAACACACTGCTTCCAATTCTTTTTTATTTATTTTTTTTAAAACAAGCGAGTTCTTTTGTTTTGTTTTGTTTTTTAAAAAGATGACCTGTAAGGGGATCGTAACCCTTGACTTGGTGTTGTCAGCACCACGCTCTCCCAAGTGAGCCATGGGCCAGCCCTAAAGCAAGCAAGTTCTAAGTCCATAAAGCATACATACATGAACTTGTTAACCCCTGAGCTACCAGATGTCTCATGATTCCTTCAGACACCTTTTAGCAGACCTATTAAATAGCTCTGATGGGAGAGACATCTCCCAACACCTTATCAGCTTTCCCTGACCCTCAACCCTTGCCTTGCATTCTTCCCAAGCCCCTAGCCATTGCCCTGCTCAACAGCTCTCAAGAAACCCTTTACCCTCCTCTCTGCATCCCCACGACTTTTCCTGTCACAATATAGCCAGTGCCTCTCTGATACCGACCCTTCAAGCTTCTCATACGTTCCCTCTCTTTTAACAAGAAAGGTATTAGTTTCATTTTTAAAGTGATGTTGTTAAATTAGCTGAAAATCAAAAATCACTTAATTATAATATTTGATGATAGTGGAAATAGAAGATGATACAAGGGCCATGAAATTGTACATTCTTTTTTAGCATTTTTTAAAATTGTATTTATTATGTATTTATGAGGTACAATGTGATGTTTTGATGTGCATTCTTTTTGATTCTATGAAAGTGTGTGTGTGTGTGTGTGTGTGCGTGTGCATGTATGTAATGGGGGAAAAAAGCATTCTGTAAATGCACAGCCGTACGAAAAGAGTTATGATCCTGCCTCTTTGCAAAAACTGAGTGGATAAGGATGGTCACCTGACCCAATAACTTTCTGTGGCCTGGCAAAAAAAGGTAAGTTGAGACTATTAGAGATCTTCTCTTTCCTATAAGAAATACCTATTGCCAATTAAGTGCAGGTGTTAGAGCTGGAATATCATCTGCACCAGTGGATTTCTAACTTGAATGTGAATGTGCATAAGAATCACTGGAAGGGTTCGTTAAAACGCAGGTTGTTGGGCCCAACCAGAATTTCTGATTCAGTGGATTTGGGGTGGGGCCCAAGAATTTGCATTTCTAGTAAGCTTCCAGCTGATTCTGAAGCTGCTGGCCAGGGGACCACACTTTGAAAACCACTGATCTACATACTGCCAAGGAGCAACTATTTCTGGACCATGAGCAAGCAGCAGATGTGCCAAAGGCAGGAGGATGGAGAAAACCACAGAGGGAAGCAGAGACCAGCCATGGTTCCTTGCTACTTTCCAGTTCCTAGTAGCCCAGCTGTACTTGGGTTCCTGATTTTAGAGTCTGTGTGTCCTCTTTGTATCCTTGCACTAAACTCCCCTTTATCTGACTTACCTTGAGTGAGTCTCTTCCTTGCAACATAAAAAGACTGCTTAGAACACAGTTGAAAGAATACCGTGTCCTCCAATGGAAACAAAGTTTATTAACCTCAACTCCATTCCTACCCACCCGCTGGGTAACCGAGGTTAACAGGTTGGTATGTATCTTTTCACTTCTTTCTCTAAGCTCCATACACACATATATGCAAGAGTTTTACTATTTCTTTTACAAGAATTAAACAGTTCCGTATTAGGATTCAGATTCTGCCCCTGAAGTAGACCAACATATTAGTGGCTTAAACAAGATGAAAGTTTACTTCTTGCTAACATAGCGGTCCCCAGGTAGGTAACCCAACACTGGCGATGTGGTTCTGTTCTCTGAACTCATCTTGGAGCCCAAGCTCCTTCCATCTTGCAGCTTCAGATGTCCTTGTGGGTTGCCTTAACCACATTTTCTAGGGCGGTTCACACCCATCTGCATCCCAGTCAATAGGAAGGGGAAAGGATGGGGGCAGGGAGAACATTCCTTCTCTTTAAGAACAGAATCTCAAAGGTGCACAGATGACTTCTAATCATTTCCCTTTGGCCGTAATTTAGAACCACGTATGTAACTAACTGCAAGGGAGGCTTGGAAATAGAGTCTTTAGCTGGTTAATCCTGAGCCTGGTTAAAATTTGAAGGTTTTACAACCAAAGGAAAAGAGAATGAATCTTGGGGGACATTTAGTAATCTCTGCCAAGCAGACTAAACATGATGTTCTGCCAGTTTGCCTTTTTTGTAATGTCCCTCCCAGTCAATAAATATAGAGCCAATTTGGTTTAATAGCT
>NW_007750872.1:8748-9711 GCF_000696425.1 Galeopterus variegatus | reverse complement strand
TGGCTCGGCTGATTCACAGCCTTGACTCTCGCCAGCTTTGTTTTTGAAGTTGGGGGCTCTCGAGAGGTTTGGTTTGGTTTCATTTTTTTTTTTAATCAAATTTACTTTCCATGTCTATTCAGAAGAATGGAAGCAGCCTAGAAAAACACCAAAAAATGAAACTCCATTTACTTGAGTTATTTTTAAAGGAGGAGGGAAGACCCACATTTTCCAGACGGCAAGGAAAGAGCAGGTTTGTATGGGGGGGAAGGACAGCCTCCCTGGTGAAGAATGTGGCAAGTTACCAGGTGGTCTTGTCTTCTAGGTCTGCTTGGGCCGCAAATTCACACTACATGACCTCCTGGCTCCCTGAAGTTTTCCCACACACCATGTCAAGTCCCCACCCTGCCACTTTGCTGCATGACTCTCAGAGTAGCCCAGCCCAAGGCTGGCTGTAAAAACTGCAAGGAAGCATACGTGCAGGGAACGTCCAAGGCCAGCCTCCTATAGAAAACTCAAAGAAAAACAGTGCTATTTAATTTTAATCACAACTGCTATATGAAAGTGGAATATGACTCCAGACTGAACACAGCTCTCAGGCCTGGGCAGAACAGCAAGGCTGAATAATTTACAAGGGTCAGCCAAATTCTATGTTTCAGAATCTTTTGAAAGGTTTCCTTTGACCCTCAAAGAGAACTATGAAGAATTAAACTTGAAGAAATGTTTTGATTTTGTTGAAACCTCCGTTTTCATGGAAAACTTTACCTTAACATAAAACTACTCTCAACAGAGCACAGTTTAAAAATTGGCTGTTAAGAAATAGATTTGTATTAGAACACAGACAAAAATCCTCTAAATCACGTGCTAATAGCTGAAAATGTACTATAATTGCCTGCTAATTACCATGGAAAACTACAGGGTTAATATTAACAATATAACTAACATATCCTGACACAGGAAAGATTACTATGAACCAAAATTAAA
>NW_007750872.1:3332-7825 GCF_000696425.1 Galeopterus variegatus | reverse complement strand
CTCTCCCCTGCCTCAGGGCAGGGCATCCACCTGATTAGCAAAGCTGTGCTTTTCTTTCTTTTTTCTTTCTTTTTTTGCTTTCTATATTTCTTTGGGAGAGGGGATGTCACACTTTTACTCACAGTTTTACTGTACAGCAGTCGTGGTCATTTTTAAATATTTTTTACACCCATTATTCCATGAATTCATAAAGACTAGGTTCCAACAGCTCAGCTCCTTGCCGTTGATTGTCACAAAATGTGCTTCTCTGGGTGGAGCAGGCTAGAGCTTCAGTTGAACCCAGTGTCCTTTCTCTTTTGCTTTCTTCTTCTGATCATTTCCTTCACATCTTTCAGGAAGCTGTCTCGGCTCTTAAAGTGCTTAATATGCTCAACACACCATGAATTCTCTTGGCAGGAACCTCGCCCTGCACTTTTGTTTACAACAGTGCCAACAGCATGCTGGGCCACACCGTAGATGCTTCCAGTTTACCCATGTAACACTTGTGGGGCTTTCCTCTTTGAACAGTACCCATTCCCTTGATGTCTACAACGTCTTTCTTGTAGATTCGCATGTATGTGGCCACAGGAACAACTCCACGTTTTCTAAAATGCCTAGAGGACATATATTGGGTGCCTCTCCTCTTTCCCTTTGTGTTCCTCATCTTGGCAAATTACTGGAAGCTGGCAGTTCAGGCCAAAAAGCGCTCTTCCCCACCCCCATCCTTTTCTTTCCCGTTATCCCCCGCAACCAGTCAGCCATCAAGGGCTCTCAGCTCTGCAGCACGCCTCTCATTCGCCTCTCATTCCTGGGCTACACTGCACTTCCCCTTTGCAGCTCAGGCTGCTCCCAGTCCTGCTGCGCCTGGCTGGAACTGGTCTCCCTATGGCCAGCTTTTCCCTTGCTGCATCCCATCCCCCATGCTGGCCCCGAATGGCCTCTGTGAAGTACAGACGTCATCCCATCGTAATCCTACTATGAGTCCTCGATGGTCGTGCAAAGCCTCCGAAAGCAAGCACTGCAACTTGTTAAAGAGAAATTTCATCACCGTATTCTATTTGCCTGAGACTTCTGCACATTCTCCATCACCTGTCCTTATCAGTTCTGGGACAATTGATGTGCAAATGTAGCACATTCACTTGGGTGAACTGCAGTACGCAGGTTCAGTTTCCATCATCCCTCTCTTATGTATCCCCAGATCTCTAAAATCCACTTTGTTCAACAATAGGAAAACATGAGTTAACTAAAAACAAGGAATGCATGTTAAATCTCAATATTAAAGAGTATAGATAAACACACACACACATATTTGTATATCTGCCCAACAAAACTACAAAACAAGACTTTGCTGGGGTGTGTGTTTGAAAAGAAACTGAAATAGTATTTCCCCAACACTCCACCTGCACCTCTGAGGTTTGTTGCCAGGACTCACGTGGCCAGAGTCAATGGACCTCTAACACCCGGAACTTTCCAGATCTGTGAACCCCCAGACTCCACCTTGAGTTAAGCCATCCTCCACTGGGGACACAGAGCTTCAGCCTGTGTCACCTGGAAACAGCTTTACACAGAGTTCCTTTTAGAATTTGAGACAAGCAAATTCAATCTACGCTTCACATCCCTATCACTCTGAGATTCCCCTTAAAAAAGAAGCAAGCCTTTCTACAACCCCATTCAATCAGGACTTCCTTCACTCTACTCTCTGCATCTGTTGAATCAAATAACACTCTCAGTAGCTTGCATGAAAGCTACCACACTTCCCAGCTTTGCTACCAGCTTTATCAGACTTTACAAAGAACCTGAAAAATCTCACTTTGTTTGCTTGGTCTTTATTACTGTATTCATGCATGTATGTGCTATTTCCCTGGCTTGCAGCACCCTTCCCTACCTTTTTGAGCTTAGATGCCCTTGTTATCCTTCCAGACAGGTCTCAGAAACATCTTCTCCGGGAAGTGCTCCTCTGTGCTGTTCCTTACCATGTGTATCTTAGCTGTTCATCTTTTTCCCTCTAGACTTGAGCAGTTTGAAGGCAGGGCTCTGCCCTTAATTACACTTAAATCATCAATGACTGATGAAGAGTCTGGCACATAGGAGGTGCAGAGTAAATGTTTACAGAATGATTATGGAATAAGTGTCTTTCCTCAAACTGGTGTTAACTAAAAGGGACCACCCCTAACTACATGTCTCTTCATCAAGGAGCTTTCACACTCAGAAACGATCAAACTACAAATATAATGTAAGTGGCTATTCCATATAGGAGGTATAATCGACATGGGAATGCAGACATTGGACTGCAGAATGTAAATTTATTTATGACCTTGAATAATTGCTGTTATTCAACGGGTTCACAAGAAAGAACTTGTGAGACTTGGATAACTCTGCTTGCGTGTTCAGAAAAGCAGCAGAATACACTGGGGGCTAGATTTGTTTGTTTTACTATACTAAGTCAGAGGTAATTGCTAATGTTTCTTCCCCCACGCCCAACTCCTGCTAAACAGTTTATAATATAAAAGAACTACATACATGAAGGGCATTCCAAAATGTCAGTACTAGCAGCAACCAACAATCCCATCACCCAGACTGCAAAGTGTCCTCAGTGTCTGGAGAGGAAGGTGCAGATGACAGAAGCAGGACATCTGTGCAAGGTAACTCATAGATGTCCTCAGTCACTCCCGCTGTAATCAGTGCCTGGTGCATGCCAAGGCTAGCTCAGGCTTGGGATACATAGGAGAGAGGGCATAGAACAATAAATTAAAAAATGAGGGGTGCAAGCTCTGGCACTCTTGGGCTTCATCCTACCTACACCACCTACCAGGTGTGTGACCTGGAGTAAAATTCTCACCCCTCACCATCTCAGCTTTTAAACAGCAAAATGGATTGTTTTGAGCATGAAGGATACAAATGTCGACACATGATCTATATTAAGAGCCTGGAACATGGGAGGCAATGGGCACATGGTGGCTGTTACTAAGATCTAGTTCACTCCTTCAGGAGGCCTCCCTTTTGCCAGTATAAGGAGAATTTCATGCACAGGTTCGTTCGTTCATTCATTCATGAAATATTTATTGAACGCTATGTCTCAGGCCCTCTGCTAAGCACTGAGGCTAAAGCAGAGAATAAAACAGAAAAGTCTCTGCTCTCGGGGACTTCACTTTTAGTAGGAGGGGAAAACAATAGGAAATATAAACCTGTACAAATAAACTACTTGTGTGGCAGTGATAAGTGCTGCTCTGAAGTACAGTAAAGGTAAAGGAGATAGAGAGTGGTGCTGCTTAGGTAAGGTGACAGTGTTCCTGACAAAGCTTGAAAGTAGTGAGGGGACGAGCCATGTAAGTGCCCATCCAAAGAGCGTTCCAGGCAGAGGGGTAGCTAGAGCAGGGACAGCCTCATGGGAAACTCCACTCAGGCCACAGGGAGCCTGGAGAGCCAAGGATCCAAGCATGCTTCTTGGATCCCTGGGCCTCAGGACACCACTGTCCTTTAAATGGACCCACAGACAGAACTCCACTGGGGACAGCACAGGACCCTCTGCCCCAAGCAACTGGTAGTCTGCCAGTGCACCAAAGGGCTGCTCAGAGGGTTAGTTGTGGGAGATGAGAAGCACCTAGTCCAAGTGAGTGAGTGAGGGGAAGGAAAGCCACAGGCATGCTTGCCAGGTGTCCTTACGTCGGGGTGCAAGAGATTTGAACCGGGAGCCCGAGTGCTGCGGGGACAGCACAGCAGTGGGTGCTGGGGGCTTGGAGTGGAGGTACAGAGCAGAGCGAGGAAGGATGCTGGTTGTCCTGGGCTGCTCTGGAAAGCGAGATGAAACACAACACTGCGTTGTGCATAGTCTAGAGTTTGAGGTTCCCTAAAGGCTACCACAGACTCCAAGGACTACAGGTTAAGAACCCCTGCTTTAGCTAAAGGGGCATCATCCAGGTCTCTAACTCCAACTTCAAGGTCACTACCTGGAGGGCTAAGTCGAACTTGCTGACCATAGATGCTGGTGGAGATTTGGGAACTGCGACTTTTGAGCCCTGACTTTAACCTCCAGCTTCAGAGAGGTTTTGAAAAAGAAACGTGGTCAATAATTTTGGATTCTTCCTTTTCTTTTTTAGGCCATTAGAAGGTTCTCAACCCCGCTCTAATATTTTCTACCATGTGAGATCTCTGTGGTGCTGTAAAGCCGTCACCAAAGGCCTTCACCATAAGTGTTTCCCAGACTTTGGACTTACCACCTTCTGAAACTACATTTATTGCTATAAACTTCCCTCTTAGAACTGCTTTTTCTGGAGTTCTGGTCAAGATGGCAGAGTAGTAGGTTCCTGGTGTCGCTCTCTCCCACAGAGCAACCAATTTGTAACTGTTAAGGAGCAACGACAGAAGATCTGAGATCTGCGCTGGAACAGGCAGGAACCACATGCTGCGGGACCCTAGTTCAGGTTGCTCCCCTCTGTGTAGAGAGGCTTTAGAGCTTCTAGTCCCACATGCCCTGAGCCTGCCAGACCAGAGAAGACAGGTGGGGCTGGACCTCC
>NW_007750872.1:1557-2354 GCF_000696425.1 Galeopterus variegatus | reverse complement strand
CTTCCTGCTGCCCAGAAGTGGCAGTCCCTTCAGGATCCAAGCCAGACATCAGGGTGAAATGAGTGGACTGTGATACCTCCAGACACAATGACAGAACACCAAAGGAAAGACACCAGAAATATGAAAAATCTAGAAAGTACATCACCACCAAAGGAAAATAATTACTCTCAAGCACTAGATTCTATATAACAGGAAGTCTTTGAAATGACAGACAAGGAATTTAGAGTAACAAGTCTAAGGAAACTAAATGAGATACAAGAAAACTCAGTTAGACAACACAGTGAAATGAGAAAAAATATAATGGATCTGAAAGAAGAAATGTACAAAAAAATCAATGCCTTGGAAAAGAAGTAGCTGAGCTCGTGGAGCTGAAGGATTCATTCAATGAAATAAAAAACACAACAGAGAGTTTAACTGGCATACTTGAACAAGCAGAAGAGAGAATTTCTGACCTTGAAGACAGGCTGTTTGAATTAGCACAGGCAAACCAGGAAAAAGAAAAAAGAATCAAAAAAATTGAAGAAAATCTAAGAGAGACTATAAACAACCTTAAGCACTCATATATCTGAATCATGGGTATTCAAGAAGGGGAGGAAAAAGGAAATGGCATTGAAAACATATTAATGAAATAATAGCAGAAAACTTCCCAGGTACAGGGAAAGTCACAGATCTCCAGATTCAGGAAGCCCAAAGATCCCCAAACACATTCAACCCACAAAGATCCTCTCCAAGACACGTGATAATCAAACTGGCAAAACTCAAAGACAAAGAGAGAATATTAAAAGCTGCAAGAGAGA
>NW_007750872.1:0-350 GCF_000696425.1 Galeopterus variegatus | reverse complement strand
AGATATCTACAGAACATTCCATCCAACAATCTCAGAATATTCATTCTTCTCATCAGCACATCGAACATTCTCCAGGATAGAGACCACATGTTAGGTCACAAATCAAGTCTGAACAAATTTTTAAAAATTGGAATTATTCCATGTATTTTTTCCAATCACAATGGATTAAAATTAGAAATCTATAAAAAATGAGACTCTGGAAACTATACAAACACATGGAAATTAAACAACATTCTACTTAATGACATGTGGGTCCAAGAAGAAATTAAACAGGAAGTCAAAAAATTTCTCGAAAGTAATGAAAATAATGACACATCATACCAAAACCTGTAGGATACTGTAAAAGCAGT
>NW_007750871.1:8942-9711 GCF_000696425.1 Galeopterus variegatus | reverse complement strand
ACGTCCCAACTTTGTTGGTTCATGTTTCCCAGGTCAGTCCTCACTTGGGCTCTCAATAAACGTTCATAAAATTATTTCTGCCTCAACAGCCTTGATTTGGGTCCATCGCCTTAAGATGACACTTTCCTTTGGCACATAAGAGAGAGTTTATGGTCATGTCTATTCATTCAACATTTTACTTACTTACTGGAAGCTGATAACCTCTAAGAGCTTCTCTCGTTTTCCATAACTGGAATTCCTCTTCCATATGATTTGCATTTATCTTCCACCTAATGTGCCCAAGCCAATTATAAAGCAATATTTAAAAATCCCCTTTATGAGAATGTAAAGAAGGAAGTCGATCTCATTTACAGATGTGTTGCAGCCTGGTCTTGTGTGGACACCTCCCAGACCATCTGACTCCCTCCCAGACCATCTGACTTTCCTTATTCTTGTCAAGTTCAGCCTGAACTTTTTCTTCAACTCCAGAACTGCAGAGGTTAAACTTCTGAGTCATGATGGGATCCGGGGAGTAAAATTATGGCTTTCTTTGCTTATTCTTAATCATTTCTATTGAGTTGCAGCCAAACATACCTATAGCTTGCAGTTCGATCCCTCATTCATACAAACGTGCCTTTTACATGACCTTCTTGTAGATATACTGCTTGCAGCCTCTAAAATAAACTGTCTAAATTGCCTTTTTTCTTAATGCCTCGACCTTGTCCACCATCCCTCAACACTTAATCTTCTGTCTTTGCTTCCTATACTATGTAAAGATGATTAGTCTTAC
>NW_007750871.1:5797-6914 GCF_000696425.1 Galeopterus variegatus | reverse complement strand
ACAAAGGCTAATGGATATATGCTTTGGGCCTCTAGTGCCCTACTCTGATCCTCATACACCTACGCAGGCTTCTATCAGCTTCATGCTGCTGGCACCTGACTGTGCCTTGCCTCACCTGTGCCCTGAGCCTCTTGCCCCCTGCCCTGGCTTCTCCAATGCTGCAGTGTGCTGTGCCTGAAGCCACCTGTCTGGTGCTCATACACCTGCCACCAGAAAGTGAGGCCGCCCCGGACACATTGGGGACCCAAGCTAATTCATAAACACTGCCCCTGTCTTCCCCAGGGAAGTCAGCTCTGAGCCCCAGGTAGGAAGGCTCCTTGTTAAACGCTGTGGGAGAAGGTGGTCAAAGGNCTAAATTCAGCCAATGACCTGAATGAGTCAGAATGAATGAGTATTGATCCCAGAGCTTCCAAAAAGGAACAAAGTCCTGACAACAACTTAATTCAACCTTGTAAAACGCAAAGACTAGAATGAGTTGAGTCACTCTGGGTCTCGACTTCTGACCCACCAAACTATGAGATCATAAATGAGTGTTGTTTTAAGACGCTAAATTTGCAGTAATTTATTATGATAGCAACAGGTGACTGATACTAGTAGACACACCATAATTTAACAGTACAATGTCTGAGATGAAGTATACATGAGATGGAATTAACAGAAGTTTAGACTGTATAAGAAAAGACTAGTGAACTTGAAAGAATAGCAACCAAACCTACCAAAATAAAACACAGAAAAGAAAAAAACCCTAAAAATGGGAACTTTATTTTAAAAATGAGCAGAGCACAAAAACAAGGCAAAACATGGCCATCTCAGTAGATGTAGAAAAACATTTAACAAAATCCAATGTCCTCATGATAAAAACACAACAAACAGGAAATAGAGAGGAGATTCCTTAACTCGATAACAGCATCTACGAAAACTCCCAACTAACATCATGCTTAATGGTGAAAGACTGAACGCTTTCCCCTAACATTAGGAACAAAAGAAAAACATCTTCTCTAACTACTTCTATACAACTTGATACTAGAGGTCCTCCAGGGAAACTTTCAGTTAAGTTATAGATGCTTAATAAATGTTTGCCAAATGAATGAACAAATGACTTTTGCCTTTTGAATTT
>NW_007750871.1:2340-3054 GCF_000696425.1 Galeopterus variegatus | reverse complement strand
ATACACCTGCCACCAGAAAGTGAGGCCGCCCCGGACACATTGGGGACCCAAGCTAATTCATAAACACTGCCCCTGTCTTCCCCAGGGAAGTCAGCTCTGAGCCCCAGGTAGGAAGGCTCCTTGTTAAACGCTGTGGGAGAAGGTGGTCAAAGGGCACAAACTTGCAATTATAAGATGAATATGTTCTGGGGGGGGGTGTCTAAGGTACAGCATGGTCACTGTTAAAAGAAAAACTCTAGACAAATTAAATTTAAAAGAGTTTAACTGAGCAAAGTATGATTTGAGAATCTGGCAGCCCCTCAGCACCAGAACAGGTTCAGAGAATTCTGCTCCCCACAGAGACAGGCAGCATTTAGGGGCCACGAAGGGGAGTGAGATTCAGAGACAGCCTGATCTGTGACAGCTCATCGGTGGCCTGTGATTAGCTGAATTGCAGCTGCTGGGATTGGCTGAAGCGTGGCTGCTGCGATTCAAGCACACTTCTGCAATTGGCTGCATTGGGCTGCTGTGCTTGGCTGAGACTCAGCTGCTTGTTGCTAAAGCAAACACCCAAGTCAGGCTTTCAGCGAGTTTACTTCTAAGTCAGGTTGCAGTTTGTTACACAGGGTTTCCAAGTTTGCATGCAACTTCAGGAGGTTAAAGTTAAAATTTAGCTTAACATAACCATAGTTGGTAATACTGTCTTGTATACTTGAAATTTACTAAGAGTAGACC
>NW_007750871.1:0-929 GCF_000696425.1 Galeopterus variegatus | reverse complement strand
ATTAAGTCCCTGTTGCTGTTGTTGCCCAAAGGAATTTAATTTTTGAAAAATTTTAATCTTTGACTCAACTTTTGAAAAGCTGGTTTCATCTAAGCCATAAGGCGAGGGACTGTAAGTGACACGGTGGTGCACGTGGAAGTTCTGTTGGACTTGGGGGCGCTTTCCTGCCTTGGCAGAGGAGGCGGTCAAGGAAGACAGAGGGAGCTTGTGGCAGGCTCTCCGCTGGCTGCTTTAACTGCATTCCTCATGTAACCCCCCAGCGACACTTAGAAGTGGGAATCCCCAGCCCCATTCCACAAACAAACAATGAGGGGCAGTTGGATTGTTTGGACTCAGCCATGTTTCACTTTGAGATTTGGGTTCAGAGGGCACCGAGCAGACCCTGACAACAACTCAACATCAATTATCCCTTGCTTTGGGGAAGAGAGCATAAAGGAAGCTCTTATGTGGTCTAGGTTCCTTGCACAAATGACACAGGCTGTATATAAATTTGTAGCATCTCTTTAAACCCCCAGACTGAGGTTTAATTATGATATTGAGTTTTCCTACAGGGAGAAAATAAATGCACTGGTCAGGTTCAGTCCAGCCTCATCCTCCCACTGCCAGTCATAGATTTCATGGAAAATTAGAGTTACCATTCTAATGTACTCACCAGAGACTATCGAGTTGGTATTATTTGAGTTTGTGTCAATTCTAGAGAAATGAATCAAGACAGAGGAACTAGAAAGGAAGTTTCCAGATCTAGGATGTGTGGGGATCTGAAAGTGGCAAATACCCCCAGTCCTTCCCTCCTCCAGGTCTTGCCACTGGCCATCCTCTGCTATGTCCTTGTCACAGAAGCAACTTAACCCACAATCTCCAGGTTTCATCAAGACAGCTGAGTAACAATGTGAGAAAACCCCTATGATAACACATGTGGATACTCGGAT
>NW_007750870.1:8703-9712 GCF_000696425.1 Galeopterus variegatus | reverse complement strand
TTCCTGGACCCCACCCTAGCCAGGTTTTCCACTTGGAGCCACAGAGAAACCTCGGGCGCCTTCCCTCCGTGGCCAAACTGCTCTCTCCCCAGCTGGCGTCCAAAGACACCGTGTACCCCCTAGCTACCTCTGTGGTGAAAGTTTCATGTCACAGTGGTTATGTGGTTCCTGCCACACCTCGCTCTGTAATCCCCTCTGAGCCAGCTCTTCCAGGTCCTGGACGTGGTGTCTCTAATAAAGGCATCCCAGACGCTGTGGCTGCAGGAGGGCAGGCCCCTTAGGGCTGAAGCTCTCTCCTCTTTTGATTTGGAGGCTTCCAGCTGGAAGGGAGGGGTCCCTGTCATCTACTCCCTAGAGCCCCTGCCTGTCACAGACACACTCACCTTTTTCTGCTGCCGCTGCTTCATCTGGGCTCTCTGATGGTTCATCTCCAAGGTGGCCAATTTGACGGTCCCCATCTGGCAGGGTCAGGGACAAGGTTAGTGCTATGTCCAAATGAATGTCCCCTCCAAAGTTCATGTTGAAACATGATACCCACTGTAACTGTATTAAGAGGATGGAAGATTCCACAATACTGTTTGAAAGGTGGGGCCCTGTAAGAGGTGACTGGACTAGGATTACCCTGCCCTCATGAATGAAAGAATTCGTTCCTGGGTTATCATGGAAACGTACTGGCGGCTTCCTAAAGAGTGCGTGGAAATACGCTCTTGCCCCCTTGCCATCTGATACGCNCGCTGAGATAGGTTCCCAGGAAGGGAACGATACCCTGTGACATTGGGGTGGTAGTGGTGATAAGCACTAGCTTTGGAGTGTCCACACTTGGCCTATTCTATAAAAATCTCATCAACCTCATCTTCCTGGACCCCACCCTAGCCAGGTTTTCCACTTGGAGCCACAGAGAAACCTCGGGCGCCTCCCCTACGTGGCCACAATCCTCTCTCCCCAGCGGGCGTCCAAAGACACCGTGTACCCCCTAGCTACCTCTGTGGTGAAAGTTTCATGTCACAGT
>NW_007750870.1:6075-6932 GCF_000696425.1 Galeopterus variegatus | reverse complement strand
CATCCCTACGGTTTCCGGGTGAGAAAACAGAAGCCGGAGGTTGGGGGGTGCCTTGCCCAGGTGTTCGCGGGAGAGGCCGACTCCTCCCCAGCAAGTCGAGGCCGGTACCCAGCTGCCTTCCCCCCACCCACCAGCACCAGCACTGGCGAGGGGCTCGGCTTGTGGGCTCTCTGTGAGCCTCCGGGTTCCCGGTCAGGCCCAGCCTTGGTGAAGGAGTGACAGCGTGCTCTGAGAAGCCTGGTTTAGGGGCTCCTGCCCACCCCCGCACCACTGATATCTGTGCACCCAGCGCTGGGTTTGAGGCCACGACGAAGGCTTCACCTCCCCAGGAATGCACCGAGAGAGTTCCCTGCACAGAACCCTCTATTCCTCCGCTCAGGTTGTGGTCTCCCGAGATGCCACTTCTGACCAGCAGGGCAGAGGATTCCCGGAGCACTGGCCGGCGACAGTTTCTGAGTCCTTTATGTGGGAGGTTCTTTGATCAGGTCAGGAAGGATCTTGTAGGTTTGTGTGAGTCCCTTAGGTACTTCTCATGAGTCATCTGGCGCACACGTCCCTGCTAACGTGGCACAGGGGTGAGAATTCAGGTTCTGTGATTGATTAGTACTGTCTGCACAGGGCACAGTGGGGACTAGCAGCAATCACATGCTTCTGCCCCAAGTGCACCTTGGGCCCCAAAACTGTGCTGTCCATCTGACGATCTGGCCCGCCGGTTTTCTCCGCTGCACACGTCCCTGCAGGACAGAGAGGTGCAGGCGGGTGTCCCCACCCCACGGAGGTGCCGTGCAGTCAGCAGCATCAGAGGCCTGGCTTCCTCGAAACTGCTGGGCTAGTTTGCCGAAGGAAGCCCTGCCTAG
>NW_007750870.1:0-407 GCF_000696425.1 Galeopterus variegatus | reverse complement strand
TAGAATGAAACCACACAAAAGTGCCTACTCTTATAGTCCTTCAAGTGAGAGAACAGGGAGTATGCACCTAAGCGAGTTGCCAGTGGGTAGTGCTAGAGGCCAGATTCCTGTGGGAGTGAGACTGTGGGTCACTCCAGTGGAAACGCTTGAGTATAGTTTCCAGGGGAGTCCCCATATATGGGTCAGGGTCCTGGGCCCACCCNAGAATCCTGGGGCTGTGATTGATTAGTACTGTCTGCACAGGGCACAGTGGGGACTAGCAGCCATCACACGCTTCTGCCCCAAGTGCACCTTGGGCCCCAAAACTGTGCTGTCCCTTTGACGATCTGGCCCGCCGGTTTTCTCTGCTGCACACGTCCCTGGTGCAGGCGGGTGTCCCCACCAAACGGAGGTGCCATGCAGTCAGC
>NW_007750869.1:8729-9712 GCF_000696425.1 Galeopterus variegatus | reverse complement strand
GCATATTCATCATTACAAAATGTAAGCATTCTTCCTGTCTCTTACCCAATTTCTCACCAACCCCCCACCCTCTTCCTCTTTCCCACCTCTAGTAACCACCATTCTGTTCTCTCCTTTAGAAATTCTTACAATTTTATGAGAAGAAAGGTTATGAAATATAAAACATGAAAAGACTAATTTAAAATACACAGACTTCATCAATTCTGTTTAGTTGCTTTAATGCCATAATTTGCTCCACATGCAATAAAACATATANATTATGGCAAGGGCCTTAAACCACCATGGGAAGCAGATTTTTGGATCTGGCATATGAAAAGGTCTCGTAATATGCCCACTTTGGGGTTTTTTGCCCAGAACCAATTCACTGCGACTTGAGGCATCCCATGGGATAGGGTTCCCTAAGCCCCCTGCGACTTGAGGCATCCCATGGGATAGGGTTCCCTAAACCCCTGAAAATACTGTTCTTTGTGTCCCCACAGCACCTACCACTTATTGTTGTGCTCCTCTGAGAAAAGGAAATACTGATAATAAGTGCTCTGTGCTGTGTCATGTGTACCTCTGGCCCAGCCATCTATCTAAAGTATTGCAGGTTTCCGGATGTCAAATCACACAGTATCCTGCCTGATTGCAGCATAAGCATTGATAACACCCCTCCCCTTGCTTGTGTGGACATCTCCCCTAGCTCCGCGTCCCCACCCAGGGCTCATCTCTCCCTCTCCAGCCTGCTCAGACCCTGTGCATTCATGAGACAGGCTCTAGTGTCACTTCTCTAGTTTCTTCATCTAGCTGTCACCGTTAGAAATGCCACATGAGTTAATGATGTAAACTTTCATGTCATGCCTTATTTTCTAATGCTGATTTTTCTTTTTCATTTTGAAAATAGTCTAGCATCTATTATTTCACTGTGTGACTACTGAGTGGGAGTTTAAAATGCTGTCATAGTACTGAATTCATCAATCGTTATTCCCCTAAAAATACACTTC
>NW_007750869.1:2393-3160 GCF_000696425.1 Galeopterus variegatus | reverse complement strand
CAAATGGATAAATAAATTAGTTAGATGCATGACGAAACATGTCTGAATGGACATCATGTCATCTGTACGCTATGGGAATGCAGAGCAGGGCGAGGAATCTATAGAAGGGAAGGTTCGGAATGAGTTCAAGGGTGTGGTTTGCACATAAAGAAATAAAAAGAAAAGCAAAGCAGGCTTAAAGAATTGCTTGAGTACAGAAATGAAGAGGGTACATTATAGAGTGCCACAGGAAAAAAACTACATTTGGAGAGTGATTATTGCATATATTGGCTATGCACACAATAGAACATGGTACTTGCAAGGTAAATTCAAATCCATTTTTCAAGGATCAAAAATGTTATTAGACATTATTTGGATATCCTAAGCCTTGGAGAAGGGTTATAGTGAGGTATGAATTGTCCTGTTTAAGATAAATATGTTTGCACGGCATAAGAGAATTTATAATAGAAAACATCCTAGTCTGGAAACCATGTAGGCAGCAGTGGACAATCACAATGTTACACATCTGGAAAAGCGTGAGCATAACATAAATAGAAAGCAATAAACATTGCAAAGGGCTAATTAAGTGAAAATCATCAGGATTTGACTACTCATGGGATTTTGAGCCAATGAACTGAAAGAAATCTTAATGATTGAAGTTTTGCACATGATGAAAGAAGAAGATTGAGCAGTTAGAAGCAGTCTCTGCCCATTCAATCCAAGCCAGTTGATGCTGAGAAGGAGCATACTGATCATGTCTAAAAACGTGAAGAACAAAATAGAGCATC
>NW_007750869.1:0-1805 GCF_000696425.1 Galeopterus variegatus | reverse complement strand
GACAAATAAATATAAGCACTACCCTCAACCACATACTAACCAGCAGTTTGGAAAAATTTCTCGGGAAGTTTCTGTTATCAGGCAAACCATGGATGACAGCCCTCCTTTCGTGGCCTTCCCTGGCTCCATTTTGCCAGGATTTGACACAGTGACTATATTTTGAATCTGATTCTGCTATCAGGCAAACCATGGATGAGAGCCCTCCTTCTGTGGCCTTCCCTGGATCCATTTTGCCAGGATTTGACACAGTGACTATATTTTGAATCTGACAAATTTACAAAATCAGTAAAAACATATAATCCAATAGGAAAAAAATGAGTCAAATAACTCAACAAGTACTTCATAGTATGTCAATAAATAAAAGAAAAGTGCTCAAAGGAAATATAAATTAAAACTAGCATGTAATAACATTTCATACCTACAGACCAGATTCGTTAGAATTTAAAAGGCTGACAACATGAAGCATAGGCAAGGATGTGAAGAACACAAACTTTGATACGCTGTCGTTGGGACTGCATAATGACTGCTTAGAAGTCATTTTGGCTTTTTCTACTAAAATTGAATACCTGTACATGCTATGGCCTAGCAATTCTACCTTTACTATTCCTAGAGAAACCTTGGACATATGTACAAGGATACATGCAAGAAAAATACATACCAACTTTGTTCAAAAGCACCAAAAACTAAAAGCAGCAGTTGTCTATCAAGACATGCAAGAATATAATAGCAGTTTATAAATTCAATGGAGAACTGTACAAAATGAATATAATTGACTTAGAATTACCTACAACATAGATGAATCTTATAAACATAATGTGTAGCAAAAATGCAAGACATAAATGAATATACAGGCACTACTCATATAAAATTCAAAAACAGACAAAACAACACAGTGTTGTACAAGTGCATGCAAAGGTGGTCAGTAAAGGTGGGAAAGCAATTCTGAAAATGTCAGGAAAACATTTATTCCTGGGAGAAGGAAGGCATTATCCAGTGGATATTTTTATTATTATCATTAACCAAATTTCATTAGATTAATATAATAACTACAATAGGGCTGCTCTTTTTGTTGTACACTCTATGAATTTTGATAAATATGTAATGACATGTATCTGCCATTAAATTATCATACGGAATTTTTTTCACTGCCTTAAAATCCCCTGTGCTCCACCTATTTGTCCCTCTCTCTTCCTGAATGCCTGGTAACCATTATTTTCTTTTTAACATTTCTGTACTTTTGGCATTTCCAGAATGTTGTATTGATTGTTTATGTTTATGTAAATCACATTGTTTCCATTTCAAATTCCCATTATTTATTACTGGCATATAAGTAATCAATGACTTTTTTCTTTTTTTTTCTGCTTTATACTATTTTATGTAATGAAAGTGTAATTACAAACAGAAAAGTGGACAAATGCTAGATGAAGAGCTTTATGAACTTTCACGGAGTGAACACACCAGTGTAACCAGTACACAGATCAAGGCGCAGAGTGTTCCTAGCACTCCAGAGACCCCCTCACGTCATCATGACACTCCACAAACTTTGAACACCATAGATTAGCTTTGCTTGTTTCCACTTCATGTAAGTAAAATTGTAGAATCCTAAAGCACGTATGTAAGATTCACTTATTAAACAAGTGTAAGGAAAGCTCATTCATTGTTATTGTACTTTAATATCTCATCGGTGACTTTTTTCTATTAATTTTCTATCCCGTAGCCTTGCTATAATCACTTGAAATTCCAAGAGTGCGGGGGCGCCTCCCACCCAAAAGATTAAAGTCTGATAAAGATCTTTTAATGAAACA